>NW_022265909.1:253060-258060 GCF_002021735.2 Oncorhynchus kisutch
TTCATAGCGTACTTTACTCACCAGAAGAAGAAGTGACTATAGTGGCTTCCCCTTCGTCTCCAATGAGCGGTGACTTCAGGACACTCCGCTCATGGCTGGGCTCCCCCCCAGGTCGTTGTAGGGATGCGGTGAATGTCGTGATGTAGTAGCGTACACCCCGTGCAGCCTCTCCTACGGCAACGTGTCTGAGAGGGCGGGTATAAACAAACTGGGCTCTCCGATTTGTGCTTTTCGGTACAATATCTGACAAATAGACATTGCGATAGAGGCCCGACGTCAGGCGATAGGCGAGAACAGCTTACATATTTACATCAAATGGAAATCATCAAAGCACGTGGTCACGCGGAACAGTTTCGTGGTAGTAAGAAAATAACAGAATTAACTTAGAGCTGACTCCAGAACAGTCCATAGACGGGGGTTCACTTAGAGCTGACTCCAGAACGGTCCACAGACAGGGGTTCACTTAGAGCTGACTCCAGAACGGTCCACAGACGGGGGTTCACTTAGAGCTGACTCCAGAACGGTCCACAGACTGGAGTTCACTTAGAGCTGACTCCAGAACGGTCCACAGACGGGGGTTCACTTAGAGCTGACTCCAGAACAGTCCACAGTGGGGAGGGGGGGGGGGGTCACTTAGAGCTGACTCCAGAACGGTCCACAGTGGGGAGGGGGGGGGGGGGGGGGGGGGTCACTTAGAGCTTACTCCAGAACGGTCCACAGACGGGGGTTCACTTAGAGCTGACTCCAGAACAGTCCACAGTGGGGGGGGGGGGGGGGGGTCACTTAGAGCTGACTCCAGAACGGTCCACAGATGAGAGGGGGGGGTCACGTAGAGCTGACTCCAGAACGGTCCACAGACGGGGGTTCACTTAGAGCTGACTCCAGAACAGTCCACAGACGGGGGTTCACTTAGAGCTGACTCCAGAACGGTCCACAGACCGGAGTTAACTTAGAGCTGACTCCAGAACAGTCCACAGTGGGGAGGGGGGGGGGGGGTCACTTAGAGCTGACTCCAGAACGGTCCACAGTGGGGAGGGGGGGGTCACTTAGAGCTGACTCCAGAACGGTCCACAGTGGGGAGGGGGGGGGGGGGGGTCACTTAGAGCTGACTCCAGAACGGTCCACAGACTGGAGTTAACTTAGAGCTGACTCCAGAACGGTCCACAGATGAGAGGGGGGGGGGGTCACTTAGAGCTGACTCCAGAACGGTCCACAGGTGGGGGGTGGGGTGGGGGGGATCACTTAGAGCTGACTCCAGAACGGTCCACAGATGGGGGGGGGGTCACTTAGAGCTGACTCCAGAACAGTCCACAGATGAGGGGGGGGGGGGGGGTCACTTAGAGCTGACTCCAGAACGGTCCACAGATGGGAGGGGGGGGGGGGGGGGTCACTTAGAGCTGACTCCAGAACGGTCCACAGATGGGGGGGGGGTCACTTAGAGCTGACTCCAGAACAGTCCACAGATGGGGGGGTTCACTTAGAGCTGACTCCAGAACAGTCCACAGATGGGTGTGTTCACTTAGAGCTGATTCCAGAACAGTCCACAGATGGGGGGGTTCACTTAGAGCTGACTCCAGAACAGTCCACAGTGGGGGGGGGGGGTTCACTTAGAGCTGAACGGTCCACAGATGAGATTTTTCACTTGAATTTAATTACAGACAAGGCAGCAGATAGAAGATCTGATTGGTTGACCGACAGACTGACTAGACACAGACAAGGCAGCAGATGGGAGATCTGATTGGTAGACCAACAGACTGACTAGACACAGACAAGGCAGCAGATAGGAGATCTGATTGGTAGACCGACAGACTGACTAGACACAGACAAGGCAGCAGATAGGAGATCTGATTGGTAGACCAACAGACTGCTGTGAAGGTGGAGATGTGGAGATGAATGATGGCACCGAACAGAGATGGTCGCCTCGCTTTGCGTTCTAGGGAACTAGAAGCACAAGCATTTCTCTACACTCGCATTAACATCTTCTAACTATGTGTATGTGACCAATAACATCTGCTAACCACGTGTATGTGACCAATAACATCTGCTAACCATGTGTATGTGACCAATAACATCTGCTAACCATGTGACCAATAACATCTACTAACCATGTGTATGTGACCAATAACATCTGCTAACCATGTGACCAATAACATCTACTAACCATGTGTATGTGATCAATAACATCTGCTAACCATGTGACCAATAACATCTACTAACCATGTGTATGTGACCAATAACATCTGTTAACCATGTGACCAATAACATCTGCTAACCATGTGACCAATAACATATGCTAACCATGTGTATGTGACCATTAACATCTACTAACCATGTGTATGTGACCAATAACATCTGCTAACCATGTGTATGTGACCAATAACATCTGCTAACCATGTGTAGGTGACCATTTACATCTACTAACTATGTGTATTTGACCAATAACATCTGCTAACCATGTGACCAATAACATCTACTAACCATGTGTATGTGATCAATAACATCTGCTAACCATGTGTATGTGACCAATAACATCTGTTAACCATGTGACCAATAACATCTGTTAACCATGTGTATGTGACCAATAACATCTGCTAACCATGTGACCAATAACATCTGCTAACCATGTGTATGTGACCAATAACATCTGCTAACCATGTGTAGGTGACCATTAACATCTGCTAACCATGTGTATGTGACCAATAACATCTGCTAACCATGTGTATGTGACCAATGACATCTGATAACCATGTGTATGTGACCAATAACATATGCTAACCATGTGTAGGTGACCAATAACATCTGATAACCACGTGTATGTGACCAATAACATCTGATAACCATGTGACCAATAACATCTGATAACCATGTGACCAATAACATCTGCTAACCATGTGTATGTGACCAATAACATCTGATAACCATGTGTAGGTGACCATTTACATCTACTAACCATGTGACCAATAACATCTGCTAACCGTGTGTATGTGACCAATAACATCTGCTAACCATGTGACCAATAACATCTACTAACCATGTGTATGTGACCAATAACATCTGCTAACCATGTGACCAATAACATCTGCTAACCATGTGTATGTGACCAATAACATCTGCTAACCAGGTGACCAATAACATCTGCTAACCATGTGACCAATAACATCTACTAACCATGTGTATGTGACCAATAACATCTGCTAACCATGTGACCAATAACATCTGCTAACCATGTGTAGGTGACCAATAACATCTACTAACCATGTGTATGTGACCAATAACATCTGCTAACCATGTGACCAATAACATCTACTAACCATGTGTATGTGACCAATAACATCTGCTAACCATGTGACCAATAACATCTGCTAACCATGTGTAGGTGACCAATAACATCTGCTAACCATGTGTAGGTGACCAATAACATCTGCTAACCATGTGACCAATAACATCTGCTAACCATGTGACCAATAACATCTGCTAACCATGTGTAGGTGACCAATAACATCTGCTAACCATGTGTATGTGACCAATAACATTTGATTTGATTACAGATGTTCATGTAGAACAAACCCTGCAGGCCTACAGTGGCCCAAATGGCAACCTATCCCCTAGGTAGTGCACTACTCTTGATCAGGGTCCATAGGGCTCTGGTCTAAAGTAGTGCACTATCTAGGTAATAGGGTACCATTTAGGCCACTATCTAAATACTCCAGTATTAGATGTAAAAGCAGTTCCCCTGTCCTCCCAGACTCACCAGCCCCCCCAGCCCCTACACACACACACACACACACACGCACGCACACACGCACGCACACACACGCACGCACGCACGCACGCACGCACGCACGCACGCACGCACGCACGCACGCACGCACACACACACACACACACACACACACACACACACACACACACACACACACACACACACACACACACACACACACACACACACACTCACACGCACACGCACACGCACACGCACACGCACACACACACTCACACACACACAGAGAGGCCCTGGTGTCTGCTATCACCACTCTATACAGCGAAGAACAAGACTATGAGAAAGCACATTGTCTCTCCTGACCAGACGATGACTTTGCGTTTCCTCGGCCTTTCTTGAATTTCTAGAAGCAGAGTTTGTTGAGCGTGTCATCTCATGTTAGCGACACCTTTACATTTGGTAGGGAAAGAGATTTTGATTGTTTGCTATTCAGCAAAGTTATGCCTTTTAATCCATTTCCCCAGGCCCTATCTCTGAAAGAAAGCCCATTCCCCAGGCCCTATCTCTGAATGAAAGCCCATATTCCCAGGCCCTATCTCTGAAAGAAAGCCCATTCCCCAGGCCCTATCTCTGAAAGAAAGCCCATTTCCCCAGGCCCTATCTCTGAAAGAAAGCCCATTTCCCCAGGCCCTATCTCTGAATGAAAGCCCATTTCCCCAGGCCCTATCTCTGAATGAAAGCCCGTTTCCCCAGGCCCTATCTCTGAAAGAAAGCCCGTTTCCCCAGGCCCTATCTCTGAATGAAAGCCCGTTTCCCCAGGCCCTATCTCTGAAAGAAAGCCCATTCCCCCAGGCCCTATCTCTGAAAGAAAGCCCATTTCCCCAGGCCCTATCTCTGAAAGAAAGCCCATTTCCCCAGGCCCTATCTCTGAATGAAATCCCATTCCCCAGGCCCTATCTCTGAATGAAAGCCCATTTCCCCAGGCCCTATCTCTGAATGAAAGCCCATATTCCCAGGCCCTATCTCTGAATGAAAGCCCATTTCCCGAGGCCCTATCTCTGAATGAAAGCCCATATTCCCAGGCCCTATCTCTGAATGAAAGCCCGTTTCCCCAGGCCCTATCTCTGAATGAAATCCCATTCCCCAGGCCCTATCTCTGAAAGAAAGCCCATTTCCCCAGGCCCTATCTCTGAATGAAAGCCCATATTCCCAGGCCCTATCTCTGAATGAAAGCCCATATTCCCAGGCCCTATCTCTGAAAGAAAGTCCATTTCCC
>NW_022265909.1:263060-279970 GCF_002021735.2 Oncorhynchus kisutch
ACCAGGACAATAAACATGTTAACCACCTAGTTACTATATTAATACCAGGACAATAAACATGTTAACCACCTAGTTACTATATTAATACCAGGACAATAAACATGTTAACCACCTAGTTACTATATTAATACCAGGACACATCTCAATAAACATGTTAACTATCTAGTTACTATATTAATACCAGGACAATAAACATGTTAACCACCTAGTTACTATATTAATACCAGGACACATCTCAATAAACATGTTAACCACCTAGTTACTATATTAATACCAGGACAATAAACATGTTAACCACCTAGTTACTATATTAATACCAGGACACATCTCAATAAACATGTTAACCACCTAGTTACTATATTAATACCAGGACAATAAACATGTTAACCACTTAGTTACTACATTAATACCAGGACACATCTCAATAAACATGTTAACCACCTAGTTACTACATTAATACCAGGACACATCTCAATAAACATGTTAACCACCTAGTTACTATATTAATACCAGGACACATCTCAATAAACATGTTAACCACCTAGTTACTATATTAATACCAGGACACATCTCAATAAACATGTTAACCACCTAGTTACTATATTAATACCAGGACACATCTCAATAAACATGTTAACCACCTAGTTACTATATTAATACCAGGACACATCTCAATAAACATGTTAACCACCTAGTTACTATATTAATACCAGGACAATAAACATGTTAACCACCTAGTTACTACATTAATACCAGGACACATCTCAATAAACATGTTAACCACCTAGTTACTATATTAATACCAGGACACATCTCAATAAACATGTTAACTACCTAGTTACTACATTAATACCAGGACACATCTCAATAAACATGTTAACCACCTAGTTACTACATTAATACCAGGACACATCTCAATAAACATGTTAACCACCTAGTTACTACATTAATACCAGGACAATAAACATGTTAACCACCTAGTTACTACATTAATACCAGGACACATCTCAATAAACATGTTAACCACCTAGTTACTACATTAATACCAGGACAATAAACATGTTAACCACCTAGTTACTATATTAATACCAGGACAATAAACATGTTAACCACCTAGTTACTACATTAATACCAGGACACATCTCAATAAACATGTTAACCACCTAGTTACTACATTAATACCAGGACAATAAACATGTTAACCACCTAGTTACTATATTAATACCAGGACACATCTCAATAAACATGTTAACCACCTAGTTACTATATTAATACCAGGACACATCTCAATAAACATGTTAACCACCTAGTTACTATATTAATACCAGGACACATCTCAATAAACATGTTAACCACCTAGTTACTATATTAATACCAGGACACATCTCAATAAACATGTTAACCACCTAGTTACTATATTAATACCAGGACAATAAACATGTTAACCACCTAGTTACTATATTAATACCAGGACACATCTCAATAAACATGTTAACCACCTAGTTACTACATTAATACCAGGACACATCTCAATAAACATGTTAACCACCTAGTTACTATATTAATACCAGGACACATCTCAATAAACATGTTAACCACCTAGTTACTACATGAATCACGTCCTAATCAATAAGTACATGTGTGTTTTGTAAACATTGTCTGGTTATTATAATCCGATCAAGGCTTTAGATTTTGTGACAAGAGGACATTTAGTACGATCGTTTTAACGCACATGACAATCTGTTGAGACAAATGGCCACCAGCGTCTCACCCCTGACTTACAGCAGCAACCGTTGTCCTTCACACAGTGGACAAGGACTGGAAAACACTGTAATGCGTTTTATCACGTGTTGTTTTGTGTAATACCAGCACTTCCTCCCATGTGCTGTAAGTTAGAGATCTCAGAAAACATCAGCAACATTATGTGAAACCCAGAGGGTGTGGCTTCGTTACTTTACACTCTCTCTCTCTTACTGTCTCTCTCTCCTCTCTCTGTATCTCTCTCTCTCTCTCTCTCTCTCTCTCTCTCTCTCTCTCTCTCTCTCTCTCTCTCTCTCTCTCTCTCTCTCTCTCTCTCTCTCTCTCCCTCTCTCTCTCAGTAGAAATGCTGGGCCGGGTTGAAGTCACATGTTCATCTCTCAGAATCTCCCAGCCCTCTTTTCCACAGACGCCTGCTTCACATGGTGAGGCAGGACAGAGATAGCGAGGGAGAGAGGGAGGACAGAGAGGGAGAGAGGCAGGACAGAGAAGGGAGAGGGAGAGAGGCAGGATAGAGAGGCAGGATAGAGAGGGGAGAGGGAGAGATGCAGGACAGAGAGGGAGAGAGGCAGGATAGAGAGGGAGAGAGGCAGGACAGAGAGGGAGAGAGGCAAGACAGAGAGAGGAGAGGGAGAGAGGCAGGATAGAGAGGGGAGAGGGAGAGAGGCAGGAGAGAGAGGGAGAGAGGCGGGACAGAGAGAGGAGAGAGGCAGGACAGAGAGGGAGAGAGGCAGGACAGAGAGGGTGAGAGGCAGAATAGAGAGGGAGAGAGGCAGGACAGAGAGGAAGAGAGGCAGGACAGAGAGGGAGAGAGGCAGGACAGAGAAGGGAGAGGGAGAGAGGCAGGATAGAGAGGGGGAGAGGCAGGACAGAGAGGAAGAGAGGCAGGACAGAGAGGGAGAGAGGGAGAGAGGCAGGACAGAGAGGGAGAGAGGCAGGACAGAGAGGGAGAGAGGCAGGACAGAGAGGGAGAGAGGCAGGACAGAGAGGGAGAGAGGCAGGACAGAGAGGAAGAGAGGCAGAACAGAGAGGGAAAGAGGCAGGACAGAGAGGGAGAGAGGCAGGACAGAGAGGGAGAGAGGGAGAGAGGCAGGACAGAGAGGGAGAGAGGCAGGACAGAGAGGGAAAAGGCAGGACAGAGAGGGAGAGAGGGAGAGAGGCAGGATAGAGAGGGGGAGAGGCAGGACAGAGAGGAAGAGAGGCAGGACAGAGAAGGAGAGAGGGAGAAAGGCAGGACAGAGATGGAGAGAGGGAGAGAGGCAGGACAGAGAGGAAGAGAGGCAGGACGGAGAGGGGGAGAGGCAGGACAGAGAGGAAGAGAGGCAGGATAGAGAGGGGGAGAGGCAGGACAGAGAGGAAGAGAGGCAGGACAGAGAGGGAGAGAGGGAGAGAGGCAGGACAGAGAGGGAGAGAGGCAGGACAGAGAGGGAGAGAGGCAGGACAGAGAGGGAGAGAGGCAGGACAGAGAGGGAGAGAGGCAGGACAGAGAGGAAGAGAGGGAGAGAGGCAGGACAGAGAGGGAGAGAGGCAGGACAGAGAGGGAAAAGGCAGGACAGAGAGGGAGAGAGGGAGAGAGGCAGGATAGAGAGGGGGAGAGGCAGGACAGAGAGGAAGAGAGGCAGGACAGAGAAGGAGAGAGGGAGAAAGGCAGGACAGAGATGGAGAGAGGCAGGACAGAGAGGAAGAGAGGCAGGACGGAGAGGAAGAGAGGCAGGACAGAGAAGGAGAGAGGGAGAAAGGCAGGACAGAGATGGAGAGAGGCAGGACAGAGAGGGAGAAAGGCAGGACAGAGATGGAGAGAGGCAGGACAGAGAGGAAGAGAGGCAGGACGGAGAGGGAGAGAGGCAGGACAGAGAGGGAGAGAGGCAGGACAGAGAGGGAGAGAGGCAGGACAGAGAGGGAGAGAGGGAGAGAGGCAGGACAGAGAGGGAGAGAGGCAGGACAGAGAGGGAGAGAGGCAGGACAGAGAGGGAGAGAGGCAGGACAGAGAGGGAGAGAGGCAGGACAGAGAGGAAGAGAGGCAGAACAGAGAGGGAAAGAGGCAGGACAGAGAGGGAGAGAGGCAGGACAGAGAGGGAGAGAGGGAGAGAGACAGGACAGAGAGGGAGAGAGGCAGGACAGAGAGGGAAAAGGCAGGACAGAGAGGGAGAGAGGGAGAGAGGCAGGATAGAGAGGGGGAGAGGCAGGACAGAGAGGAAGAGAGGCAGGACAGAGAAGGAGAGAGGGAGAAAGGCAGGACAGAGATGGAGAGAGGGAGAGAGGCAGGACAGAGAGGAAGAGAGGCAGGACGGAGAGGGGGGAGAGGCAGGACAGAGAGGAAGAGAGGCAGGATAGAGAGGGGGAGAGGCAGGACAGAGAGGAAGAGAGGCAGGACAGAGAGGGAGAGAGGGAGAGAGGCAGGACAGAGAGGGAGAGAGGCAGGACAGAGAGGGAGAGAGGCAGGACAGAGAGGGAGAGAGGCAGGACAGAGAGGGAGAGAGGCAGGACAGAGAGGAAGAGAGGGAGAGAGGCAGGACAGAGAGGGAGAGAGGCAGGACAGAGAGGGAAAAGGCAGGACAGAGAGGGAGAGAGGGAGAGAGGCAGGATAGAGAGGGGGAGAGGCAGGACAGAGAGGAAGAGAGGCAGGACAGAGAAGGAGAGAGGGAGAAAGACAGGACAGAGATGGAGAGAGGCAGGACAGAGAGGAAGAGAGGCAGGACGGAGAGGAAGAGAGGCAGGACAGAGAAGGAGAGAGGGAGAAAGGCAGGACAGAGATGGAGAGAGGCAGGACAGAGAGGGAGAAAGGCAGGACAGAGATGGAGAGAGGCAGGACAGAGAGGAAGAGAGGCAGGACGGAGAGGGAGAGAGGCAGGACAGAGAGGGAGAGAGGCAGGACAGAGAGGGAGAGAGGCAGGACAGAGAGGGAGAGAGGCAGGACAGAGAGGGAGACAGGCAGGACAGAGAGGGAGATAGGCAGGACAGAGAGGGAGAGAGGCAGGACAGAGAGGGAGAGAGGCAGGACAGAGAGGGAGAGAGGCAGGACAGAGAGGAAGAGAGGCAGAACAGAGAGGGAAAGAGGCAGGACAGAGAGGGAGAGAGGCAGGACAGAGAGGGAGAGATGCAGGACAGAGAGGGAGAGAGGCAGGACAGAGAGGGAAAAGGCAGGACAGAGAGGGAGAGAGGCAGGACAGAGAAGGAGAGAGGGAGAAAGGCAGGACAGAGAGGGAGAGAGGGAGAGAGGCAGGACAGAGAGGAAGAGAGGCAGGACGGAGAGGGAGAGAGGCAGGACAGAGAGGGAGAGAGGCAGGACAGAGAGGGAGAGAGGCAGGACAGAGAGGGAGAGAGGCAGGACAGAGACGGAGAGAGGCAGGACAGAGAGGGAGAGAGGCAGGACAGAGAGGAAGAGAGGCAGGACAGAGAGGGAGAAAGGCAGGACAGAGAGGGAAGAGGCAGGACAGAGAGGGAGAGAGGGAGAGAGGCAGGACAGAGAGGGAGAGAGGGAGAGAGGCAGGACAGAGAGGAAGAGAGGCAGGACGGAGAGGGAGAGAGGCAGGACAGAGAGGGAGAGAGGCAGGACAGAGAGGGAGAGAGGCAGGACAGAGAGGGAGAGAGGCAGGACAGAGAGGGAGAGAGGCAGGACAGAGAGGGAGAGAGGCAGGACAGAGAGGAAGAGAGGCAGGACAGAGAGGGAGAGAGGCAGGACAGAGAGGGAAGAGGCAGCACAGAGAGGGAGAGAGGGAGAGAGGCAGGACAGAGAGGCAGGACAGAGAGGGAGAGAGGGAGAGAGGCAGGACAGAGAGGGAGAGAGGCAGGACAGAGAGGGAAAAGGCAGGACAGAGAGGGAGAGAGGCAGGACAGAGAGGGAGAGAGGCAGGACAGAGAGGAAGAGAGGAGTAGAATGGAGCAGATCACAGTTGAATGTTTAATGACAGTGTGTTAGCTCCTGGAACACTGCCAGCCCAACTATGTCTGCTTGCCTGCCTGTGTGTCTACCCGCCCGCCCGCATTTCTGGGGCGGGCCAGGCTGAGTGTAGTCTAACATGTGACTGGGGGTATATTTCAACAGTGTTATGTAATCTCCACGGATGCCGCTCCCCCCCTCCCAGTCCCTCCCAGTCCCGTACAGCTGAGGCTGAGGAGGGCGGTCGGGAGGCAAATGATGCAGAAGAGGCGAACAGTAAATGTAATGTTCACATCTGACAGGGGTCATCCTGCCTGACTGGGAGAGATTGTTACATAAGTCTAAATGGGCGGATAGCTGGCAGATATTACAGTAGTTATTCGTGGGTGATACCTACTTATGGGTGGTACTCCCTTATGGGTGGTGGTTCCTTATGGGTGGTAGTTCCTTATGGGTGGTAGTTCCTTATGGGTGGTACTTCCTTATGGGTGGTACTTCATTATGGGTGGTAGTTCCTTATGGGTGGTAGTTCATTATGGGTGGTACTTCCGTATGGGTGGTACTTCCTTATGGGTGGTACTTCCTTATGGGTGGTAGTTATTTATGGGTGGTACTTCCGTATGGGTTGTACTTCCTTATGGGTGGCAGTTATGGGTGGTATATGATGGTAGGGTGGTATAGTGTGGCAGTTATGTATGGGTGGTATAGGGTGGTTGTTCCTTATGGATGCTATGGGGCGGGTGTTCTTTATGGGTGGTAAATGGTACTAATTATGTATGGGTGGTATAGTGTGGTAGTTCCTTATGGGTGGCATAGGGCGGGTGTTCTTTATGGGTGGTATATGGTGGTAGTTATGTATGGGTGGTATAGTGTGGTAGTTCCTTATGGGTGGTATAGTGTGGTAGTTCCTAATGGGTGGTATAGGGTGGGTGTTCTTTATCGGTGGTAGGTATGGGTGGTATATGGTGGTAGGGTGGTATACTGTGGTAGTTATGTATGGGTGGTATAGGGTGGTAGTTCCTTATGGATGCTATAGGGTGGGTGTTATTTATGGGTGGTATATGGTAGTAGTTATGGGTGGTATAGTGTGGTAGTTATGGGTGGTATATGGTGGTAGGGTGGTATATTGTGGTAGTTATGTATGGGTGGTATAGTGTGGTAGTTCCTTATGGGTGGTATAGGGTGGGTGTTTATGCGTGGCATACGGTGGCAGTTTTGTATGGGTGGTACAGGTTGGGTTGTTATTTATGGGTGGTAGTTCCCAATGGGTGGTATAGGGTGGCAGTTCATTATGGGTCGTATATTTAGTGTTTATGGGTGGTGTTGGGTGGCAGTTTGGGTTGTTTAGGGTGGTGTTCTTTATGGGTGGTATATTTGGTGGGTGGTATAGGGTGGTAGTTCGGGTGGTGTTCTGTATGGGTGGTAGAGGGGGGAAGTAGGGTGGTTGAACTGAAACAGAACCCGTGTGGGTGGGAGGGGTTTTAAAGCGTTTAAATTATTTTACAGCTGATTTTAGCCAAATAAGAGTTTTTCGTCAAATGTAAACCACCAAACGTACCCCTGTATTCGTTTGACCATCATATAGTGGTAAGGTGAGAAACGTATTTAGGAGGAAATTAAACAGTTTCTATATAATTCTGGATTAGACGGTGAAACGTTGAAACATTCTGTTGTTATTTTTTTCCACGTACAAAGTTAGGATTCTAGTGTTGTTTCTTCATTTCTGCTTCTGCACGACCTTTTTATCTACGAGGTGACGACAGTAAATGCGTTTTATTTGTAGAGCGTTTTCCATTACACGAAGAACTCCAAATATTTTACAAATGAATGGGTGGGGAAAAGAACTGTTTTCCATACAGTGACATGTGACAAACTTCAATGTTTTATCATCAATAGAGGCAACTAGACTAGCTACATTATAGCTACATTATAGCTACATTATAGCTACGTTATAGCTACACTATAGCTACGTTATAGCTACACTATAGCTACGTTATAGCTACGTTATAGCTACATTATAGCTACGCTATAGCTACGTTATAGCTACGTTATAGCTACATTATAGCTACATTATAGCTACATTATAGCTACGTTATAGCTACACTATAGCTACGTTATAGCTACACTATAGCTACGTTATAGCTACGTTATAGCTACATTATAGCTACGCTATAGCTACGTTATAGCTACGTTATAGCTACATATAGCTACATTATAGCTACATTATAGCTACACTATAGCTACATTATAGCTACACTATAGCTACATTATAGCTACACTATAGCTACGTTATAGCTACGTTATAGCTACATTATAGCTACGTTATAGCTACATTATGGCTACATTATAGCTACATTATAGCTACACTATAGCTACATTATGGCTACGTTATAGCTACATTATAGCTACATTATAGCTACACTATAGCTACATTATGGCTACGTTATAGCTACATTATAGCTACATTATAGCTACACTATAGCTACACTATAGCTACATTATAGCTACATTATAGCTACGTTATAGCTACGCTATAGCTACCTTATAGCTACGTTATAGCTACGTTATAGCTACACTATAGCTACACTATAGCTACATTATAGCTACATTATAGCCTCCTTATAGCTACGTTATAGCTACATTGCATGAAGACAGCCTATACTTACTACCTGTGAGCTCCGTAGGTGTGACCATCAGTGACATTTTAAAAGTCAATACCAGGGTCAAGTAATGATCGTGGCCTTTCAGGCCAAAAAAATGTTGTGGAAGATGATGAATATTGTTTATAAATCCCGTGGGGACCTTCGGATCTCATTCCATCACTAACCACATCAACCACTCCTATCAGTGTTTACAATGGCACCATTTTCCCCAAATTAATGTGTTATGGCTTTACACCCCCGTTGCTCTATTATGGATTACTTAAATAAAATAGAATAACACGTTGTGGATAAAGAGTTACCTGTCTAACAGAACACAGAGGGTGTTCTAAAATGGAAGCCTCTCCATTAAAAAACACAGAGGTAAATTCAGGAATTCTCCAGGGTAGCTGTCTAGGCCCCTTACTTTGTTCAATCTTTACTAATGTCATGCCACTGGCTTTGAGTAATGCCAGTGTGTCTATGTACGCAGATGACTCACCACTGTACAAGTCAGCTACCACAGCAACTGAAATGACAACAACACTTAAGAAAGAGCTGCAGTTAGTTTCAGAATGGGGGAGAAGGAATACGTTAGTCCTAAATATTTCTAAAACTGAAAGCATTGTATTTGGGACAAACCATTCACTAAACCCTAAACCTCAACTAAATCTTGTAATGAATAATGTGAAAATTTAGCAAGTTGAAGAGACTAAACTGCTTCGACTAACCCTGGAGTGTAAACTGTCATGGTCAAAACATATTGATACAACAATAGCTAGGATGGGGAGAATTCTTGTTACGTCTACTCCCACTCCTCCCAATCCGGCGTTCGACGTCGCCGGTTTGCTAACCACTGGTCCTGGGAACCATCATTACGCGCACCTGGTATTCATCATTACGCGCACCTGGTATTCATCATTACCCGCACCTGGTATTCATCATTAGGTGCACCTGGCATTCATCATTACGCGCACCTGACATTCATCATTACGCGCACCTGGTATTCATCATTAGGCGCACCTGGTATTCATCATTACGCGCACCTGGCATTCATCATTACGGGCACCTGGCGTTCATCATTACGCGCACCTGCGCTTCATCATTAGGCGCACCTGGACTCCATTACCTTACTCATTACCTCCCCTTTATCTGGCACTCCCTTAGTCTCCTTCCCCAGGTAGTATTGTTTTCTGTTGTTAGTGTCTAGATGCTACTTCTACGTTGTATCATTCCATGTTACATGTTATATTTATCTTAGAACCTGCACCTGCTTCTCGGCTCCCAGCGTCTACGTTACAAGTCTGTCCATAATAAAAGTGCTGCTCTGCCTTCTTAACAGCACTATCAACAAGACAAGTCCTACAGGCACTAGTTTTGTCGCATCAGGACCACTGTTCAGTTGTGTGGTCAGGTGCCACGAAGAGATACTGGCCCTTGGATGTCCACAGAGAGCAAACATTAATAATACGCATTTTAATCTCTCCTGGCTAAAAGTGGAGGAGAGATTGACATCATCACTACTTGTATTTATGAGAGGTATTGGATGTGTTGAATGCACAGAGCTGTCTGTTTAAACTACTGGCACACAGCTTGAACACCCATGCATACCCCACAAGATATGCCACCAGAGGTCTCTTCACAGTCCCCAAGTCCAGAACAGACTATGGGAGGTGCACAGTACTACATAGAGCCATGACCACATGGAACTCTATTCCACATCAAGTAACTGATGTAAGCAGTAACATTAGATACATACAAATACACCTTATGAAAGAGTGGGGACTGTAAAGCAACGCAAACATAGACACATGCATACAGACACACAATAAAATATGAACAATACACCCATGTTATGAATACGTGTCAGTAGAGGAGAGGCCTGAGGGCTTAACACTTAATATGTTGTGAAATCTGTTATGCGTATGTTTTCTAAATATATAACTGTTTTAACATGGACACCAGAGAGAGTAGCCGGAGATCCATAATAAACCCCCAGAGAGAGTAGCTGGAGATCCCTAATAAACCCCCAGAGAGAGTAGCTGGAGATCTATAATAAACCCCCAGAGAGAGTAGCTGGAGATCCCTAATAAACCCCCAGAGAGAGTAGCTGGAGATCCATAATAAACCCCCAGAGAGAGTAGCTGGAGATCCATAATAAACCCCCAGAGAGAGTAGCTGGAGATCCCTAATAAACCCCCAGAGAGAGTAGCTGGAGATCCATAATAAACCCCCAGAGAGAGTAGCTGGAGATCCATAATAAACCCCCAGAGAGAGTAGCTGGAGATCCATAATAAACCCCCAGAGAGAGTAGCTGGAGATCCATAATAAACCCCCAGAGAGAGTAGCTGGAGATCCATAATAAACCCCCAGAGAGAGTAGCTGGAGATCCATAATAAACCCCCAGAGAGAGTAGCTGGAGATCCCTAATAAACCCCCAGAGAGAGTAGCTGGAGATCCATAATAAACCCCCAGAGAGAGTAGCTGGAGATCCATAATAAACCCCCAGAGAGAGTAGCTGGAGATCCATAATAAACCCCCAGAGAGAGTAGCTGGAGATCCATAATAAACCCCCAGAGAGAGTAGCTGGAGATCCCTAATAAACCCCCAGACAGAGTAGCTGGAGATCCATAATAAACCCCCAGAGAGAGTAGCTGGAGATCCATAATAAACCCCCAGAGAGAGTAGCTGGAGATCCATAATAAACCCCCAGAGAGAGTAGCTGGAGATCTATAATAAACCCCCAGAGAGAGTAGCTGGAGATCCATAATAAACCCCCAGAGAGAGTAGCTGGAGATCCATAATAACCCACCAGAGAGAGTAGCTGGAGATCCATAATAAACCCCCAGAGAGAGTAGCTGGAGATCCCTAATAAACCCCCAGAGAGAGTAGCTGGAGATCCATAATAAACCCCCAGAGAGAGTAGCTGGAGATCTATAATAAACCCCCAGAGAGAGTAGCTGGAGATCCATAATAAACCCCCAGAGAGAGTAGATGGAGATCCCTAATAAACCCCCAGAGAGAGTAGCTGGAGATCCCTAATAAACCCCCAGAGAGAGTAGCTGGAGATCCATAATAAATCCCCAGAGAGAGTAGCTGGAGATCCATAATAAACCCCCAGAGAGAGTAGCTGGAGATCTATAATAAACCCCCAGAGAGAGTAGCTGGAGATCCATAATAAACCCCCAGAGAGAGTAGCTGGAGATCCATAATAAACCCCCAGAGAGAGTAGCTGGAGATCCATAATAAACCCCCAGAGAGAGTAGCTGGAGATCCATAATAAACCCCCAGAGAGAGTAGCTGGAGATCCATAATAAACCCCCAGAGAGAGTAGCTGGAGATCCATAATAAACCCCCAGAGAGAGTAGCTGGAGATCCCTAATAAACCCCCAGAGAGTAGCTGAGATCCATATACCCAGAGAGAGTAGCTGGAGATCCATAATAAACCCCCAGAGAGAGTAGCTGGAGATCCATAATAAACCCCCAGAGAGAGTAGCTGGAGATCCCTAATAAACCCCCAGAGAGAGTAGCTGGAGATCCATAATAAACCCCCAGAGAGAGTAGCTGGAGATCCATAATAAACCCCCAGAGAGAGTAGCTGGAGATCCATAATAAACCCCCAGAGAGAGTAGCTGGAGATCCATAATAAACCCCCAGAGAGAGTAGCTGGAGATCCATAATAAACCCCCAGAGAGAGTAGCTGGAGATCCATAATAAACCCCCAGAGAGAGTAGCTGGAGATCCATAATAAACCCCCAGAGAGAGTAGCTGGAGATCCATAATAAACCCCCAGAGAGAGTAGCTGGAGATCCATAATAAACCCCCAGAGAGAGTAGCTGGAGATCCATAATAAACCCCCAGAGAGAGTAGCTGGAGATCCATAATAAACCCCCAGAGAGTAGCTGGAGATCCATAATAACCCCCAGAGAGAGTAGCTGGAGATCCATAATAAACCCCCAGAGAGAGTAGCTGGAGATCCATAATAAACCCCCAGAGAGAGTAGCTGGAGATCCATAATAAACCCCCAGAGAGAGTAGCTGGAGATCCATAATAAACCCCCAGAGAGAGTAGCTGGAGATCTATAATAAACCCCCAGAGAGAGTAGCCTGGAGATCCCTAATAAACCCCCAGAGAGAGTAGCTGGAGATCTATAATAAACCCCCAGAGAGAGTAGCTGGAGATCCATAATAAACCCCCAGAGAGAGTAGCTGAAGATCCATAATAAACCCCCAGAGAGAGTAGCTGAGATCCATAATAAACCCCCAGAGAGAGTAGCTGGAGATCCATAATAAACCCCCAGAGAGAGTAGCTGGAGATCCATAATAACCCCCCAGAGAGAGTAGCTGGAGATCCATAAATAAACCCCCAGAGAGAGTAGCTGGAGATCTATAATAAACCCCCAGAGAGAGTAGCTGGAGATCCCTAATAAACCCCCAGAGAGAGTAGCTGGAGATCCATAATAAACCCCCAGAGAGAGTAGCTGGAGATCCATAATAAACCCCCAGAGAGAGTAGCTGGAGATCCATAATAAACCCCAGAGAGAGTAGCTGGAGATCCATAATAAACCCCCAGAGAGAGTAGCTGGAGATCTATAATAAACCCCCAGAGAGAGTAGCTGGAGATCCATAATAAACCCCCAGAGAGAGTAGCTGGAGATCCATAATAAACCCCCAGAGAGAGTAGCTGGAGATCCCTAATAAACCCCAGAGAGAGTAGCTGGAGATCCCTAATAAACCCCCAGAGAGAGTAGCTGGAGATCCATAATAAACCCCCAGAGAGAGTAGCTGGAGATCCATAATAAACCCCAGAGAGAGTAGCTGGAGATCCATAATAAACCCACCAGAGAGAGTAGCTGGAGATCCATAATAAACCCCCAGAGAGAGTAGCTGGAGATCCATAATAAACCCCCAGAGAGAGTAGCTGGAGATCCACAATAAACCCCCAGAGAGAGTAGCTGGAGATCCATAATAAACCCCCCAGAGAGAGTAGCTGGAGATCCATAATAAACCCCCAGGGAGAGTAGCTGGAGATCCATAATAACCCCCAGAGAGAGTAGCTGGAGATCCATAATAAACCCCCAGAGAGAGTAGCTGGAGATCCCTAATAAACCCCCAGAGAGAGTAGCTGGAGATCCCTAATAAACCCCCAGAGAGAGTAGCTGGAGATCCATAATAAACCCCCAGAGAGAGTAGCTGGAGATCCATAATAAACCCCCAGAGAGAGTAGCTGGAGATCCATAATAACCCACCAGAGAGAGTAGCTGGAGATCATAATAAACCCCCAGAGAGAGTAGCTGGAGATCCATAATAAACCCCCAGAGAGAGTAGCTGGAGATCCATAATAAACCCCCCAGAGAGAGTAGCTGGAGATCCATAATAAACCCACAGGGAGAGTAGCTGGAGATCCATAATAAACCCCCAGAGAGAGTAGCTGGAGGATCCATAATAAACCCCCAGAGAGAGTAGCTGGAGATCCATAATAAAACCCCCAGAGAGAGTAGCTGGAGATCCATAATAAACCCCCAGAGAGAGTAGCTGGAGATCCATAATAAACCCCCAGAGAGAGTAGCTGGAGATCAATAATAAACACCCAGAGAGAGTAGCTGGAGATCCATAATAAACCCCCAGAGAGAGTAGCTGGAGATCTATAATAAACCCCCAGAGAGAGTAGCTGGAGAACCATAATAAACCCCCAGAGAGAGAACTGGAGATCCATAATAACCCCCGAGAGAGAGTAGCTGGAGATCCATAATAAACCCCCAGAGAGAAGTAGCTGGAGATCCATAATAAACCCCCAGAGAGAGTAGCTGGAGATCCATAATAAACCCCAGAGAGAGTAGCTGGAGATCCATAATAAACCCCCAGAGAGAGTAGCTGGAGATCTATAATAAACCCCCAGAGAGAGTAGATGGAGATCCCTAATAAACCCCAGAGAGAGTAGCTGGAGATCCCTAATAAACCCCCCGAGAGAGTAGCTGGAGATCCATAATAAACCCCAAGAGAGTAGCTGGAGATCCATAATAAACCCCCAGAGAGAGTAGCTGGAGATCTATAATAAACCCCCAGAGAGAGTAGCTGGAAGATCCATAATCAAACCCCCAGAGAGAGTAGCTGGAGATCCATAAGTAAACCCCAGAGAGAGTAGCTGGAGTCCTAATAACCCCAGAGAGAATAGCTTGGAGATCCCTAATAAACCCCCAGAGAGAGTAGCTGGAGAATCCATAATAAACCCCCCAGAGAGAGTAGCTGGAGATCCATAATAAACCCCCAGAGAGAGTAGCTGGAGATCCATAATAAACCCACCAGAGAGAGTAGCTGGAGATCCATAATAAACCCCCAGAGAGAGTAGCTGGAGATCCATAATAAACCCCAGCGAGAGTAGCTGGAGATCCACAATAAACCCCCCAGAGAGAGTAGCTGGAGATCCATAATAAACCCCCAGAGAGAGTAGCTGGAGATCCATAATAAACCCCCAGAGAGAGTAGCTGGAGATCCCTAATAAACCCCCAGAGAGAGGTAGCTGGAGATCCCTAATAAACCCCCAGAGAGAGTAGCTGGAGATCCATAATAAACCCCCAGAGAGAGTAGCTGGAGATCCATAAATAAACCCCAGAGAGAGTAGCTGGAGATCCATAATAAACCCACCAGAGAGAGTAGCTGGAGATCCATAATAAACCCCAGAGAGAGTAGCTGGAGATCATAATAAACCCCCAGAGAGAGTAGCTGGAGATCCATAATAAACCCCCCCAGAGAGAGTAAGCTGGAGATCCATAATAAACCCACAGGGAGAGTAAGCTGGAGATCCATAATAACCCCCAGAGAGAGTAGCTGGAGATCCATAATAAACCCCCAGAGAGAGTAGCTGGAGATCCATAATAAACCCCAGAGAAGTAGCTGGAGATCCATAACAAACCCCCAGAGAGAGTAGCTGGAGATCCATAATAAACCCCCAGAGAGAGTAGCTGGAGATCAATAATAACAACCCGAGAGAGTGCTGGATCCATAATAAACCCCGAAAAAAGTAGCTGGAGAATCATAATAAACCCCCAGAGAGAGTAGCTGGAGATCTATAATAAACCCCCAGAGAGAGTACTGGAGATCCATAATAAACCCCCAGAGAGAGTAGCTGGAGATCCATAATAAACCCCCAGAGAGAGTAGCTGGAGATCCATAATAAACCCCCAGAGAGAGTAGCTGGAGATCCATAATAAACCCCCAGAGAGAGTAGCTGGAGATCCCTAATAAACCCCCCAGAGAGAGTAGCTGGAGATCCATAATAAACCCCCAGAGAGAGTAGCTGGAGATCCATAATAAACCCCCAGAGAGAGTAGCTGGAGATCCTATAATAAACCCCCAGAGAGAGTAGCTGGAGATCCATAATAAACCCCCAGAGAGAGTAGCTGGAGATCCATAATAACCCCCAGAGAGAGTAGCTGGAGATCCCTAATAAACCCCCAGAGAGAGTAGCTGAGATCCATAATAAAACCCCCAGAGAGAGTAGCTGGAGATCCATAATAAACCCCCCAGAGAGTAGCTGGAGATCCATAATAAACCCCCAGAGAGAGTAGCTGGAGATCCATAATAAACCCCCAGAGAGAGTAGCTGGAGATCCCTAATAAACCCCAGAGAGAGTAGCTGGAGATCCATAATAAACCCCCAGAGAGAGTAGCTGAGATCCATAATAAACCCCCAGAGAGAGTAGCTGGAGATCCATAATAAACCCCCAGAGAGAGTAGCTGGAGATCCATATAAACCCCCAGAGAGAGTAGCTGGAGATCCATAATAAACCCCAGAGAGAGTAGCTGGAGATCCATAATAACCCCCAGAGAGAGTAGCTGGAGATCCATAATAAACCCCCAGAGAGAGTAGCTGGAGATCCATAATAAACCCCCAGAAGAGAGTAGCTGGAGATCCATAATAAACCCCCAGAGAGAGTAGCTGGAGATCCTAATAAACCCCCAGAGAGAGTAGCTGGAGATCCATAATAAACCCCCAGAAGAGTAGCTGGAGATCCATAATAAACCCCCAGAGAGAGTAGCTGGAGATCTATAATAAACCCCCAGAGAGAGTAGCTGGAGATCCATAATAAACCCCCCAGAGAGTAGCTGGAGATCCATAATAAACCCCCAGAGAGAGTAGCTGGAGATCCCTAATAACCCCCAGAGAGAGTAGCTGGAGATCCATAATAAACCCCCAGAGAGAGTAGCGTGGAGATCCATAATAAACCCCCAGAGAGAGTAGCTGGAGATCCATAATAAACCCCCAGAGAGAGTAGCTGGAGATCCATAATAACCCCCAGAGAGAGTAGCTGGAGATCCATATAACCCCCAGAGAGAGTAGCTGGAGATCCATATCAACCCCCAGAGAGAGTAGCTGGAGATCCATAATAAACCCCCAGAGAAGTAGCTGGAGATCCATAATACCCCCAGAGAGAATAGCTGGAGATCCATAATAAACCCCCAGAGAGAGTAGTGGAGATCCATAATAAACCCCCAGAGAGAGTAGCTGGAGATCCATAATAACCCCCAGGAGAGAGTAGCTGGAGATCCATAATAAACCCCCAGAGAGATTAGCTGGAGATCCATAATAAACCCCCAGAGAGAGTAGCTGGAGATCCCTAATAAACCCCCAGGG
>NW_022265910.1:0-2500 GCF_002021735.2 Oncorhynchus kisutch
CTCTCTCTCTCTCTTCCTGCTCTCTCTCTCTCTTCCTGCTCTCTCTCTTCTTCCTGCTCTCTCTCTTCTTCCTGCTCTCTCTCTCTCTCCTGCTCTCTCTCTCTCTCCTGCTCGCTCTCTCTCTTCTGCTCTTCTCTTTCCTGCTCTCTCTCTCTTCCTTCTCGCTCTCCCTTCTCTCTCGCTCTCCCTTCTCTCTCGCTCTCCCTTCTCTCTCGCTCACCTTTCTCTCTCCATTCTCTCTCTTCCTTCTCTCTCTTCCTGCTCTTCTTCTGCTCTCTCTTCCTGCTCTCTCTTCCTGCTCTCTCTCTCTTCCTGCTCTCTCGCTCTCCCTTCTCTCTCGCTCTCCCTTCTCTCTCGCTCACCCTCTCTCTCTCCCTTCTCTCTCTTCCTGCTCTCTCTTCCTGCTCTGTCTTCCTGCTCTGTCTTCATGCTCTCTCTCTTTCCTTCCTGCTTGCTCTTCCTGCTCTTCCTTCCTGCTCTCTCTTTCTGCTCTCTCTCTCACTCCCTTTTATGCATCTCTCTCTTCCTTCCTCTCTCTCTTCCTGCTCTTTCTCTTCCTGCTCTCTCTCTCTCTTCTGCTCTGTCTTTCCCATCTCTCTCTCTTCCTTTTCTCTCTCTCTCTTCCTGCTCTTTCTCTCCTGCTCTCTCTCTCTCTTCCTGCTCTCTCTCTCCCGTCTCTCTCTCTTCCTTCTCTCTCTCTTCCTGCTCTCTCTCTTCCTGCTCTCTCTCTTCCTGCTCTCCCTCTTCCTGCTCTCCCTCTTCCTGCTCTCTCTCTTCTGCTCTCTCTCTCTTCCTTTCTCTCGCTCTCCCTTCTCTCTTGCTCTCCCTTCTCTCTCGCTCTCCCTTCTCTCTCGCTCTCCCTTCTCTCTCGCTCTCCCTTCTCTCTCTCCCTCTCCTCTCTTCCTTCTCTCTCTTCCTTCTCTCTCTCCTGCTCTCTCTTCCTGCCTCTCTTCCTGCTCTCTCTTCCTGCTCTCTCTCTTCCTTCCTGCTCGCTCTTCCTGCTCTCTCTTCCTGCTCTCTCTCTTCCTGCCTCTCTCTTTCTTCCTGCTCTCTCTCCCTGCTCTCTCTTTCTGCTCTCTTCTCTCACTCCCTTTTATGCATCTCTCTCTCTATATAATTGGGTCTATTAGCTCTACAGGAGGTCATGAGCAATACCTCTATAGATGGGTGGGCACAGACTCTAACTGAACTGGCCGTGTGTGTAGACTAAAGTGCAGGGGGGGGGGGGGGGGACAGCCACAGGGAATAGAGTGTTGGGGAGAAACAAGCATTAATGCACTAAGATGGATCTCAGCTCATGTCTGCATGCAGCAGGGGCAGGTAGCCTAGTGGTTAGAGGAGGCAGGTAGCCTAGTGGTTAGAAGAGGCAGATAGACTAGTGGTTAGAGGAGGCAGGTAGACTAGTGGTTAGAGGAGGCAGGTAGCCTAGTGGTTAGAGGAGGCAGGTAGCCTAGTGGTTAGAGGAGGCAGGTAGCCTGGTGGTTAGAGGAGGCAGGTAGCCTAGTGGTTAGAGGAGACAGGTAGCCTAGTGGTTAGAGGAGACAGGTAGCCTGGTGGTTAGAGGAGGCAGGTAGCCTGGTGGTTAGAGGAGACAGGTAGCCTAGTGGTTAGTGGTTAGAGGAGGCAGTAGCCTAGTGGTTAGAGGAGGCAGGTAGCCTAGTGGTTAGAGGAGGCAGGTAGCCTAGTGGTTAGAGGAGGCAGGTAGCCTGGTGGTTAGAGGAGGCAGGTAGCCTGGTGGTTAGAGGAGGCAGGTAGCCTAGTGGTTAGAGGAGGCAGGTAGCCTAGTGGTTAGAGGAGGCAGGTAGCCTGGTGGTTAGAGGAGGAGCAGGTAGCCTAGTGGTTAGAGGAGGCAGGTAGCCTAGTGGTTAGAGGAGGCAGATAGCCTAGTGGTTAGAGGAGGCAGGTAGCCTAGTGGTTAGAGGAGGCAGGTAGCCTGGTGGTTAGAGGAGGCAGGTAGCCTAGTGGTTAGAGGAGGCAGGTAGCCTAGTGGTTAGAGGAGGCAGGTAGCCTAGTGGTTAGAGGAGGCAGATAGACTAGTGGTTAGAGGAGGCAGGTAGACTAGTGGTTAGAGGAGGCAGATAGCCTAGTGGTTAGAGGAGGCAGGTAGCCTAGTGGTTAGAGGAGGCAGGTAGCCTAGTGGTTAGAGGAGGCAGGTAGCCTAGTGGTTAGAGGAGGCAGGTAGCCTAGTGGTTAGAGGAGGCAGATAGACTAGTGGTTAGAGGAGGCAGATAGACTAGTGGTTAGAGGAGGCAGATAGACTAGTGGTTAGAGGAGGCAGATAGACTAGTGGTTAGAGGAGGCAGATAGACTAGTGGTTAGAGGAGGCAGGTAGTCTAGTGGTTAGAGGAGACAGGTAGCCTAGTGGTTAGAGGAGGCAGGTAGCCTAGTGGTTAGAGGAGGCAGGTAGCCTAGTGGTTAGAGGAGGCAGGTAGCCTAGTGGTTAGAGGAGGCAGGTAGCCTAGTGGTTAGAGGAGGCAGGTAGCCTAGTGGTTAGAGGAGG
>NW_022265910.1:12500-45000 GCF_002021735.2 Oncorhynchus kisutch
GAATATAATAAAATATTATTTCAAGAATTAAATACAAATAATATGTGTCCAACACAACTTAAGTTTGAGACTCTGGACTCTGGACTCTGGACTCTGGACTCTGGACTCTTCTTGATGAATCAATCAATGTCCGACTTTTCTTCTCCCTGAATCTCCATTTGGATATTGGTTAGACTACAACTAGGCTGTGGAAATGTTAGCTACGTTGATATTGGTTAGACTACAACTAGGCTGTGGAAATGTTAGCTATGTTGATATTGGTTAGACTACAACTAGGCTGTGGAAATGTTAGCTACGTGGATATTGGTTAGACTACAACTAGGCTGTGGAAATGTTAGCTATGTTGATATTGGTTAGACTACAACTAGGCTGTGGAAATGTTAGCTACGTGGATATTGGTTAGACTACAACTAGGCTGTGGAAATGTTAGCTATGTTGATATTGGTTAGACTACAACTAGGCTGTGGAAATGTTAGCTATGTTGATATTGGTTAGACTACAACTAGGCTGTGGAAATGTTAGCTACATTGATATTGGTTAGACTACAACTAGGCTGTGGAAATGTTAGCTACGTGGATATTGGTTAGACTACAACTAGGCTGTGGAAATGTTAGCTACGTGGATATTGGTTAGACTACAACTAGGCTGTGGAAATGTTAGCTACGTTGATATTGGTTAGACTACAACTAGGCTGTGGAAATGTTAGCTACGTTGATATTGGTTAGACTACAACTAGGCTGTGGAAATGTTAGCTATGTTGATATTGGTTAGACTACAACTAGGCTGTGGAAATGTTAGCTACGTGGATATTGGTTAGACATATGCCACAGTCATATGTGCGTGCAGTCATATGCTACAGTATAGCATGCTAAATGTTTCTGATCAGTGATAGATAAACACCTGATTTAGACTACAGTATATCATGCTAAATGATTCTGATCAGTGATAGATGAACACTTGATTTAGACTACAGTATAGCATGCTAAATGTTTCTGATCAGTGATAGATAAACACCTGATTTAGACTACAGTATAGCATGCTAAATGTTTCTGATCAGTGATAGATAAACACCTGATTTAGACTACAGTATAGCATGCTAAATGTTTCTGATCAGTGATAGATAAACACCTGATTTAGACTACAGTATAGCATGCTAAGTGATTATGTTCAGTGATAGATGACCTATACCACCTCCAGGTATTTGCCCAGTCAGGAAACAATTAACCAAATAGCCAATACAGACGGAGAAACACAATCACATTAATTGATTATACAGACAGAGATTCAGTGAAACAAAATCACAATGATTGATTATCAGACCAGTCAGTGAAGTCCCAGCCTTCTGGAGTACGTCTCGGTTACTAAGCGACTGAAGTGAAGAGCAAAATAATCAGCTTGTTGAAGCTAAATAACATGCTGTCAAAATGTTCTGATCGGTGTTGATCAACGAGCCACCTAACCCTAACCCTAACCCTAACCCTAACCCTAACCCGAACCCCTAACCCGAACCCCTAACCCCTAACCCTAACCCCTAACCCCTAACCCTAGCTAAATAACATGCTGTCAAAATGTTCTGATCGGTGTTGATCAACGAGCCACCTAACCCTAACCCTAACCCCTAACCCTAACCCCTAACCCTAACCCTAACCCTAACCCCTAACCCCTAACCCTAACCCACCTAGACAAGATTATCACGAGCAGCACCCACCTAACCCCTAACCCTAACCCCTAACCCTAACCCACCTAGACAAGATGATCACGAGCAGCACCCACCTAACCCTTACCCCTAACCCACCTAGACTAGATGATCATGAGCAGCACCCACCTAACCCCTAACCCCTAACCCACCTAGACAAGATGATCACAAGCAGCACCCACCTAACCCTTAACCCCTAACCCCTAACCCACCTAGACAAGATGATCACGAGCAGCACCCACCTAACCCTTAACCCCTAACCCCTAACCCCTAACCCACCTAGACTAGATGATCATGAGCAGCGCCCACCTAACCCCTAACCCTAACCCCTAACCCCTAACCCTAACCCACCTAGACTAGATGATCAGGAGCAGCACCCACCTCAACGTAGCTAACATTTCCACAGCCTAGTTGTAGTCTAACCAATATCCACGTAGCTAACATTTCCACAGCCTAGTTGTAGTCTAACCAATATCCACGTAGCTAACATTTCCACAGCCTAGTTGTAGTCTAACCAATATCCACGTAGCTAACATCTCCACAGCCTAGTTGTAGTCTAACCAATATCCACGTAGCTAACATTTCCACAGCCTAGTTGTAGTCTAACCAATATCCACGTAGCTAACATTTCCACAGCCTAGTTGTAGTCTAACCAATATCCACGTAGCTAACATTTCCACAGCCTAGTTGTAGTCTAACCAATATCCACGTAGCTAACATTTCCACAGCCTAGTTGTAGTCTAACCAATATCCACGTAGCTAACATTTCCACAGCCTAGTTGTAGTCTAACCAATATCCACGTAGCTAACATTTCCACAGCCTAGTTGTAGTCTAACCAATATCCACGTAGCTAACATTTCCACAGCCTAGTTGTAGTCTAACCAATATCCACGTAGCTAACATTTCCACAGCCTAGTTGTAGTCTAACCAATATCCACGTAGCTAACATTTCCACAGCCTAGTTGTAGTCTAACCAATATCCACGTAGCTAACATTTCCACAGCCTAGTTGTAGTCTAACCAATATCCAACTGGAGATTCAGGGAGAAGAAAAGTAAACCTGACATTGATTGATTCATCAAGAAGACGCTTGTCTCAAAGCAGCGTGAAACGGTGCTGAAATAGTTGACCACCGGGTAGAAACTAGAGACTATGTATTATAACTATGGGGGATGACTTTGGGAGTTTCAGGAAGCAACCATTTGATTACTTCAATTGAATTAGCCTACTTCATTCCAATATTTTTCGTCGTTCTGTGATATTTATTCCCACAGTCCTTATTTACGGATCCATCCAGTTGTAGATTAGAAAACAGTTATTGTGGCGAGGAGAAGAGATGGGTGAAGTGACAATTTTTCATTTTTTAAATTTAACCTTTAACTAGGCATGTCAGTTAAGAACAAATGTTTTTTACAATGATGATCTACCCCGGGGAAACCCTAACCCTGTTGAGGATGGGCTAATTGTGAGCCGCCCTATGGGACTGGCCTCCCGCACCTCTCGGATTCAGAGCGGTTGGGTTAAATGAGCAAGAAACATTTCAGTTGTACAACTGACTAGGTATCCCCCTTTCCCTTTCCCGATCACAGCCGGTTGTGATACAGCCTGGAATGGAACCAGGGTCTGTAGTGACGCCTTTAGCAGGGAGATACAGTGCCTTAGACCACTGTGATACAGCCTGGAATAGGATCAGGGTCTGTAGAGACGCCTCTAGCAGGGAGATACAGTGCCTTAGACCGCTGAACCAGGGTCTGTAGAGACGCCTCTAGCAGGGAGATGCAGTGTCTTAGACCGCTGAACCAGGGTCTGTAGTGACACCTCTAGCAGGGAGATGCAGTGCCATAGACCGCTGAACCAGGGTCTGTAGTGACACATCTAGCAGGGAGACACAGTACCTTAGACCGCTGAACCAGGGTCTGTAGTGACACATCTAGCAGGGAGACACAGTACCTTAGACCGCTGAACCAGGGTCTGTCATGACACCTCTAGCAGGGAGATACAGGGCATTAGACCGCTGAACCAGGGTCTGTAGAGACGCCTCTAGCAGGGAGACACAGTACATTAGACCGCTGAACCAGGGTCTGTAGTGACACATCTAGCAGGGAGACACAGTACCTTAGACCGCTGAACCAGGGTCTGTCATGACACCTCTAGCAGGGAGATACAGGGCATTAGACCGCTGAACCAGGGTCTGTCGTGACACCTCTAGCAGGGAGATACAGGGCCTTAGACCGCTGAATCAGGGTCTGTAGTAACGCCTCTAGCAGGGAGATGCAGTGCCTTAGACCGCTGAACCAGGGTCTGTAGAGACACATCTAGCAGGGAGACACAGTACCTTAGACCGCTGAACCAGGGTCTGTCGTGACACCTCTAGCAGGGAGATGCAGTGCCTTAGACCGCTGAACCAGGGTCTGTAGAGACACATCTAGCAGGGAGACACAGTACCTTAGACCGCTGAACCAGGGTCTGTAGAGACGCCTCTAGCAGGGAGATACAGGGCCTTAGACCGCTGAATCAGGGTCTGTAGTAACGCCTCTAGCAGGGAGATGCAGTACCATAGACCGCTGAACCAGGGTCTGTAGAGACACCTCTAGCAGGGAGATACAGTACCTTAGACCGCTGAACCAGGGTCTGTTGTGACACCTCTAGCAGGGAGATGCAGTACCTTAGACCGCTGAACCAGGGTCTGTCGTGACACCTCTAGCAGGGAGATGCAGTACCATAGACCACTGTGCCACGCCTCGCAAAGTTTAAAACTGCCAGGAGGATCGTAGTAACAGGCACTGCATAACAACCATCAGGAGATTAAGAGCGTAGCCCGTGCCAACGCCGCCTCAGCGTTACGGCTGCATTTCACACTAAAGCCATAACAGAACTTTACCACAATCATGGCTAGGTAGGTTGGCAGTATATAACAGCAGAGGCTTTGTCTCCGGCAAAACCTTTCATATAGAAAGAACAGTCTGGCAAAACAAAAAAGTATTCTGGATGCTGAGGTTGGTGGGAAAAAAATGGCTTGGTTTGAAAGGTGCATCTGTATCTGTGTGACACAGTGGAGGCTGGTGGGAGGAGCTATAGAGGGACAGGCTCATTGTTATGGCTGGATGGAACTAATGGAACTGGAATAGATGGAATGGAGTCAAAACGTGGGTTCCGTATGTTTGATGTGTTCCAGCCATTATAATGGGCCTGTCCTCCTACGGCTCCTCCCACCAGCTTCCACTGGTGTGACAGACATTCAGCTCCACTCAGTCTACTAAACCATAGACCACATCTACCTCTAATTAATGGAGCAACATAGACTACATCTACCTTTATCTAATGGAGTAGCATAGACCACATCTACCTCTATCTAATGGAGTAGCATAGACCACATCTACCTCTATCTAATGGAGTAACATAGACCACATCTACCTCTATCTAATGGAGTAGCATAGACCACATCTACCTCTATCTAATGGAGTAGCATAAACCACATCCATCTCTATCTAATGGAGTAGCATAGACCACATCTACCTCTATCTAATGGTTGTAGCATAGACCACATCTACCTCTATCTAATGGAGTAGCATAGACCACATCTACCTCTATCTAATGGAGTAACATAGACCACATCTACCATATCACATGACCAGACCTAGTAATAAGGCTAGATCATATTGAGGTTTTACCAGACCAAACACTTCCCCCACCATTGTGACCTCAACTCCAATCTGGGTTAAGCAGGCCATCCCATTCATTCACACATTACGGGTTGTGCAGTGAGCTGATAGCTCCAGTCTACTGTGAGATACAGAGCCTTCAGAGAGTATTAATACCTCTTGATTTATTCCACATTTTGTTGTGTTACAGCCTGAATTCAAAATGGATTAAATATGTTTTTCTCTCTCATGCATCTACACACAATACCGCATAATAACAAAAGCGAAAACATGTTTTTTTTTGTAATTTGGTGCAAATTTTATGAAAATTAAATTCAGAAATATGTCATTTACATAAGTATTCACACCACTTTGTTATGGGCTCAGGTGCATCTCAAATCCTTTGATCATCCACTACAACTTGATTGTTTTGGACCTGATTTAGAAAGAAAGAAACAATCTTTGGCCTGAAATGCAAAGCGCTATGTCCGCAGAAAACCAGGCACAGGTCATCACCCTTATAACACCATCCCCACCGTGAAGCATGGTGGTGGCGGCAGCATCATGTTATGGGGATCCTGTTCAGTGGCAGGGACTGGTAAGGATAGAGGGAACAACGAATGGAGCCAAATACAGGCAAATCCTTGATGATAACCTGAACAAAATATTCTGTGGTCTAATGAGACAAAAATGTTACTCGTTGGCCTGAATGGAAAGCGCTATGTCTGCAGGTCATCACCCTTATAACACCATCCCCACCGTGAAGCATGGTGGTGGCGGCAGCATCATGTTATGGGGATGTTTTTCAGCGGCACAGGCTTCATGGTAGGATGGGGTTATAAGGGTGATGACCTGTGCCTGGTTTTCTGAGGGCAAACGACAGGTTGGGGGTGAAGATGTGCATTCCAACAGGACAATGGCCACCAAGCATACAGCCACAGCATCACTGGAGCAGAACAATAATGTGAAGGTCCTTGAGTGGCTCAGCCAAAGCCCAGACTTGAATCCCATTGAAAATATGTGGAAAGACTTGAAGATTGCTGTTCACCGCGGCTCCCCATCTAACAACAGAGCTTGAGAAAATCTGAAAGGAAGATTGGGAGAAAATCCCTAAATCCAGATGAACAAAGCTGATATAGACATACCCAAGACGACTCAAAACTGTAATCACCACCAAAGTGTTGTGTCTCAGGGGTGTGAATATTTATGTAAATGAGATATTTGTATTTAATTTTCAGTACATTTGTAAAAAAAATCTAAAAACATGTTTTTACTTTGTCGTTATGGGTTATTGTGTGTAGATGGGTAACAAAAAATATATATTTAATCAATGTTTGAATTCAGGCTGTAACACAACAAAATGTGGAATAAGTCAAGTGGTATTAATACTTTCTGAAGACATTGATTGGCTGATTTATGCTACACAAAGATAAATAGCATACATTTTTTCTAAACGAATCCAATCTGTTAGTAGGTGGACTTATTGCACCAGTTACTGAGTTGGTTCTTCCAGTTTAGACGACTGAGGTCGTCTCAGTATCTCTTCCTAACCCTGGCAGTCAATCTGAACGGAGGTTGTGGGTGATAAAAACATAAAAACATCCACTTGTTAGATGTTCTAACTCTGGCTGGATTCCAATAGGAATTAAACATCACTTTGCAAACCAGCGTAAATTGAGTGCAGGTCTGATGTGGCCTGTAAACGAGGAGTTCCCTAACACCACTGTGTTACGATATAACTAGGCCCACAAAATAAAGGCCTTATGATATATTACGCAATGTATTGTCATAGATAATGACAGGTTAAACGATAATAAAGCTGGTGGAAATGTTCAGAGGGTTCTAGGAAGAACCCTTCAAAGATAAAAAATGGTTCTCAGTAGAACCCTTCAAAGATAAAAAATGGTTCTCAGTAGAACCCTTCAATGATAAAATGGTTCTCTGTAGTAGAACCCTTCAACGATAAAATGGTTCTCTGTAGTAGAACCCTTCAAAGATAAAAATGGTTCTCAGTAGAACTCTTCAAAGATAAGACGGTTCTCAGTAGAACCCTTCAATGATAAAATGGTTCTCTGTAGTAGAACCCTTCAAAGATAAAAATGGTTCTCAGTAGAACTCTTCAAAGATAAGACGGTTCTCAGTAGAACCCTTCAAAGATAAAATGGTTCTCAGTAGAACCCTTCAAAGATAAAATGGTTCTCAGTAGAACTCTTCAAAGATAAGACGGTTCTCAGTAGAACCCTTCAACGATAAAATGGTTCTCAGTAGAACTCTTCAAAGATAAAAATGGTTCTCAGTAGAACTCTTCAAAGATAAGACGGTTCTCAGTAGAACCCTTCAAAGATAAAATGGTTCTCAGTAGAACCCTTCAAAGATAAAATGGTTCTCAGTAGAACCCTTCAAAGATAAAACAGTTCTCTGTAGAACCCTTCAAAGAGGATTCTGAGTATAACCATATACAGGGGGCTCTAATGCAGAACCCGACCCAGCACCCAATACGCTTCTACTTAGTACCTTTCTTTCTAAGAGTGTAATGCACTATTTCCTTGTGCACTATATAGGGAATAGGGTGCTATCTGGGATGCGGAGAGTGAGATATATTGCCTAGTTTTAGAGGATTTCACACACTTCACACTTGACAGAGTATTTTAGATCTCTCATAGGGATGGCTGGGTATATCCGACCTCATTATTTCAATTCAGGGATACAGATATATATTCAGATGTCTGGTTTAACAGTTAGGTTAGTTTTCCACTTTATAATTGGGCCTCTGACTTGATGTATTTATGTGACTGCCTGGGTTTTAAAGCCTGTTGAGTTAAAGTCTATGTAATAGTTTAGGGAACTAATACCACTTCTTCAGTTCTTAGACATGGTTTAAAATCACATCACATAATGCATTTTTTTTAAACTTTTTTTTTACAATGTTCTTTTATCATATGATCACATATTTCTTTATGCTCCGGAGAAAAAGATGTTATTGCTATGAGTTGCATCATAACAACTTGAATAATACCTGGATGATACAATGACCTAATTAGCTACCGCCGTAGTCAGCAGGACGAAGAATGGAGACAAGAGTGTGGCTGGTTACTGTTGGGGTGTGGGGGGGGGGTGGGGGGGGGGGCAGTGTAATTAGGGTCCTGGCCTCAGATGCACTATGACACCACTCAGACTGGCTGGGGGAGGGGGGGGTCAGACAGTGTAATTAGGGTCCTGGCCTCAGATGCACTCTGACACGACTCAGACTGGCTGGGGGGAGGGGGGGGGGGGGGAGTCATTAGGGTCCTGGTCTCAGATGCACTATGACACCACTCAGACTGGCTGGGGGGAGGGGGGGGGGGGGAGTCATTAGGGTCCTGGTCTCAGATGCACTCTGACATGACTCAAACTGGCTGGGGGGAGGGGGGGGAGTCATTAGGGTCCTGGTCTCAGATGCACTATAACACCACTCAGACTGGCTGGGGGGGAGACGGGGGGGGGGGGGGGGGGAGTCATTAGGGTCCTGGTCTCAGATGCACTATAACACCACTCAGACTGGCTGGGGGGAGACGGGGGGGGGTCATTAGGGCTCTGGCCTCAGATGCATTGTGACATGACATGTCGTTAGTCTGGAGTAGAAAAAGGGTTAAATTGTCCCTAAACACTGACCTAGGAACAGTTTGATGTGTAATGAGTTAAGTTGTCCCTAAACACTGACCTAGGAACAGTCTGATGTGTAATTGGTTAAGTTGTCCCTAGATACTGACCTAGGAACAGTTTGATGTTTTTACCATTTAATGTTATAGCTTGGGATTGAGAAACTCCTGTCAGAGAATATATGGGTTAAGTTGTCCCTAGATACTGACCTAGGAACAGTTTGGTGTTTAATGAGCTAAGTTGTCCCTAGACACTGACCTAGAAACAGTTTGATGTTTAATGAGTTAAGTTGTTCCTAGACACTGACCTAGGAACAGTTTGGTGTTTAATGAGTTAAGTTGTCCCTAGACACTGACCTAGGAACAGTTTGGTGTTTAATGAGTTAAGTTGTCCCTAGATACTGACCTAGGAACAGTTTGGTGTTTAATGAGTTAAGTTGTCCCTAGACACTGACCCAGGAACAGTTTAATGAGTTAAGTTGTCCATAGATACTGACCTAGGAACAGTTTGGTGTTTAATGAGTTAAGTTGTCCCTAGACACTGACCTAGGAACAGTTTGATGTGTAATGAGTTAAATTGTCCCTAAACACTGACCTAGGAACAGTTTGATGTGTAATGAGTTAAGTTGTCCCTAGACACTGACCTAGGAACAGTTTGATGTTTAATGAGTTAAGTTGTCCCTAGACACTGACCTAGGAACAGTTTGGTGTTTAATGAGTTAAGTTGTCCCTAGACACTGACCTAGGAACAGTTGTATGCCATTCCCCTTTAATGGTATAGGTTAGGGTTGAACATCTCCTGACTGTCTGAGTGTAACAGACACTGACCTAGGAACAGTTGTATGTCCTTCCCCTGTAATGGTATAGGTTAGGGTTGAACATCTCCTGACTGTCTGAGCATATATGGGTTAATTTGTTCCTAGACACTGACCTAGGAACAGTTATATGTCCTTCCCCTTTAATGGTATAGGTTAGGGTTGAACATCTCCTGACTGTCTGAGCATATATGGGTTAATTTGTTCCTAGACACTGACCTAGGAACAGTTATATGTCCTTCCCCTTTAATGGTATAGGTTAGGGTTGAGGAACTCCTGACTCAGTACCTATGGGATATGTAAAGGAGAGTGAACCAGGGCCTTTGTGATGTTTACAGTTACAAAAGGTGACAGGGTTCAACATTTGACACATCTGGGGTCTGGGGACTTAACTGGGGTCTGGGGACTTCCTGGTTAGGTCACATGATCAGGAAAAACTCCCTACCCACAATCAGAATACTCACAATCCCAGGCTGCCTGAATGAATTGTATTTGACAGACATTTGATCTCGTAGGATCTCTAAATCGAAGGTACGGCAAGCTAGCTACCACAAAGAGAACAATTGCCTATTCAGAGATGTTGTGTGTGTGCTTACATGCGTGCATTGTGTGTGTTATGTGTGTGTGTTAGTGTGTGTGTGTGTGTGTGTGTGTTATGTGTGTGTGTGTGTGTGTTATGTTGGTGTGTGTGTGTGTTATGTGTGTGTGTGTGTGTGTTATGTGTGTATGTGTGTGTGTGTATTGTGTGTGTTATGTGTGTGTGTGTGTGTGTGTGTGTGTTATGTGTGTGTGTGTGTGTGTGTGTGTTATGTGTGTGTGTGTGTTATGTGTGTGTGTGTGTGTGTTATGTGTGTGTGTGTGTGTGTGTTATGCGTGTGTGTGCATGCGTGCGTGTGTGTGTGTGTGTTTGTGTGTGTGTGCGTGGGTGTGTGTGTATGTGCGTGGGTGTGCGTGTTATGTGTGTGTGTGCGTGAGTGTGTGTGTTATGTGTGTGTGTGTGTGTGTGTGTGTGAGTGTTAGTGTGTGTGTGTGTGTGTGTGTTAGTGTGTGTGTGTGTTAGTGTGTGTGTGTGTTAGTGTGTGTGTGTGTTAGTGTGTGTTAGTGTGTGTGTGTGTGTGTGTTAGTGTGTGTTAGTGTGTGTGTGTGTGTGTGTGTTATGTGTGTGTGTGTTAGTGTGTGTTAGTGTGTGTTAGTGTGTGTGTGTATGTGTCTGTATATATCTGCAATCCTCTCTCTTCAGAACAGACAAACCAGTGTCCATGAATCATCTACAGTGAGACAAAGTTATCAGCCATTATAACATTACCAAGGCCCTCAGAAATGTAGCCTTTTAACGAAGTCGATTTAGTGCACTACTTTTCAGCAGGGCCCCATAAAGGCTCTGGTCAAAAGTAGTGCACTATGTAGGGAATAGGGTGCCATTTGGAATGTAATCCTTAGAGGATACAGTCTGGGGATCATATGTAGTGGCAATCCATGTCAGTTGATGATAAATAACGACAAGTCATTATCTCCTACCAGTCTATCATGTTATTGATTCATTATTGATCGATATCGGACGCTGCATTTTGTTTGGCTGTTCATAAATATCAAGGTCATTTGTGCCTTGATATAAATAAGAGGTTTAATTCATTCAAGTCACACGGACACGTCCTGAAACATTGGCCTTGTTGAATTTCTTTCAAGAAACCTACTGAATCCATCTGGTGTTATTGGATGAAAATGGAGCGTTCAGGTTTCTGAACAACACACAAGTGGCTGGATATGGCTGCCATAACAACATGTTTCCACACCCCCCCTGAGTCTCTCTCCCCCCGCACCGCATCCCTTCTCGGGTTGTTTTGAACCATGATAGCGCGGTGAGAATAGAATCTCATGACACCCACACAGGAGACACGAAACACCATAAACAACTAGATTACTGTGTTTGTTATTACCCGCAGAGCGGCGGACATGTTGATGAAACGTTAACTGAGGAAAGGTAAATGAACGAAAATGTGTTTCTATGGATTATTTGGAGGAGCGAGAAGGCGTTAGGAATGTGAGCGTATCTAACCAGCACCTCGCGCGGGGACGGGGAGCGACGCCCATTCCATCCCGTCACCGCTACCGAGCATCATCAGTCTCGAACACTGCTAACGGGGAGAAGCTCGAGCCTACCGTATATCACCCCACTACACAGTGCAGGCCACTTCTATTCTAAAATCAAATAGGTCATTCATAACCGTAGAAAAACGATGCATTGACTTACCACATCTCACACGAAGCTGCAGCAATGGTCGCGCACAGATCCAGGCATTGGAAGCGCAGTGTCTTTACAATAACCGTCGTCTCCCTTGTAACAGTCCAGAGTTCTTGCTTGGAAGCAAAAAAAAATCCCCTCAAATGAATGAAAAATTAAGCAATTTGATTCCAGGTCAGCGATGCTTTTATATCGTTAAGGTAAATTATGATTCCTCTTGTAACAAAAAAAAACCGCTTAAACGATATATAGTCTTCGTAGTTCTTGATTGTAACATGAGCTAACGGACAACCGTTCGAAGGCTCAGTGTTTAGTATCCAGATCACTGTTCACAGAACGCCACCGGTGAGGGGTACAGACCCCAACGCAACGAGTCCAGTATTGGAAGAGAGGACGGGAACACTATAGCTAAAGATCCACGAAGCCAGCTCTCTCTCTCTCTCTCTCTCTCTCAGATCTGTCTCTTTCTGTATTTCTCTCAGCTCTCTCCCTCTCTCTTAGCGGTCTTCAAAAACGTCCCCGTAGAGAGCACGTTGACCTGTTCGCGGGAAGAGCAAAGGGGTCAAAAAAATGACAACCCAATTTGGAAGTGGATGCTCAGACGAGATCAGATTCGGATAAGTGGAGCGGAGCGGAGCGCAGAGCGATGCAGGCGGGCTGTGGTGATGCCTCCTCCGGCAAGAAGAGGGGACCAAGTTAAAAGAAAACACGGAACTGGATCATGGCTCAATAAGTGTGAGAGGGTTCCATCTGCTGTATGAATAGAATACATTAATCATGAAGCTCTTAATCCACATATACTGAACACAAATAGAAACGCAACATGTAAAGTGTCGGTTCCACGTTTCATGAGCTGAAATACAAGATCCCGCAAATGTTCCATTCAGCACAAAAAACCAAAGCTTATTTCTCTCAAATGTTGTGCACAAATGTGTTTACATCCCTGTTGGTAAGCATTTATTCCTTTGCCCCAAGATAATCCATGCACCCGACAGGTGTGGCATATCAAGAAGCTGATTGAACAGCATCATTCTTACACAGGTGCACCTTGTGCTGGGGACAATAAAACGCGGCTTTAAAATGTGCAGTTTTGTCACAACACAATGCCACAGATGTCTCACGTTTTGAGGGAGCGTGCAATTGGCTAGCTGACTGGAGGAATGTTCATCAGAGCTGTTGCCAGATAATTTAATGTTAATTTCTCTACCATAAACACTGCCTCCAATGTCATGTTAGATCATTTGGCTGATATGTCGAACCAGCCTCACAACCGCAGACCACGTGTGTACGGCGTTGTGTGGGCGAGTGGTTTGCTATTGTCAACGTTGTGAACAGAGTGCCCCGTGGTGGCGCTGGGGTTATGGTATGGGCAGGCATAAATTACAGACAACGACCACAATTGCATTTTATCTATGGCAATTTGAATGCACAGAGATACCGTGACGTGATCCCGAGTCCCATTGTCCTGCCATTCACCCGCAGCCATCACCACATGTTTCAGCATGATAACGCACGGACCCCATATCGCAAGGATCTGTACACAATTCCTGGAAGCTGAAAACGTCCCAGTTTTCTGTACACTCACCAGACACGTTACCCACGTTTCTGTTTCCGCCCAATATCCAGCCACTTTGCACAGCCTATTGAAGAGGAGTGGAACAACATTCCACAGGCCACAATCAAACGTCTGATCAATACCGCTCGATGCGAAAGAGAAGTGTCACACTGCATGAGGCTAAAGGTAGTCACACCAGATAACCTACTGACTGGTTTTCTGATCCACGCCCCTTTACCTTCTGTTACATTTAATGTACAGTATATGTGACCAACAAATGCATTTGTATTCCCTGTGTTCCTAATCCATAGATTAGGGCCTAATGCATTTATTTCAATTTGATTGATTTCCTTTAATGAACTGTACCTCAGTTAAAATCTTAAATTGTTGCACATTGCGTTTATATTTTTTGTTGATCCTATGCTATGCCACGTTATGTGTTGGGGTTATCATAGAATTACATTAATATTGTGTAGGACCAATCTGCATTGTTGACTCATTTATTTAGTCAGAGTTTAGTCAGAAAATGGCATTCTCTAGTCCAAAGATAGGCCTATAGTTTAAACCTGAAAAATGAATATATTATCACAATCACCATGAAATAACTACTGGAGTTGATTTGAGATTAAATTACATTTTCTTACCTGAATAAAACTAGTGTGTATTTTCATTAAGTCTATGAGGACGGACGAGAAGGTCGCAGGTGCGTGTCTGGTCCGCTTTCAGGACGTCAGAAGATCACCGGTGAGGTGCGCATGCGTCCCTCACAGTGTGAAACGGATCGGCACACGCTTGATAAAACAGTTGATCTCCGTCTGTTTTGATATATTTTGTGGTATTTTACGTAGGTTTTAAACATACAATTCATGTAGGTTTACGGTATTAATGTTATATTCATACATGTAGCTCTAAAACGGACAAAATGTAGATTTTTTCCCCCCCTGGCGACCGCGGACTTCTTAGGGGGACCTGTTGATTCTACGGTGTAGCCCACCGAAGCAGCAATGGAGGTGAGCTAACGGTGACGGGATTGTGAGTCTTCGGCATATCTAGCCTATGCTATTATAGGCTACTTTTAACATATACCCCAGCATTTGTTTCTCTCCATTAGACCTGAGACGACCTATTTACTGAAGTACAGAGATTTATTTGCCATCCACATTGGGAAATAAAGTGCGCTGGATTTATGCGTTGACTATTGTCACTTGTGGGCTACTGTTACTGCACTCAAGGCACTCTAATCTTATCTGTAGGCTATAGGCTACTATTATTTTGACAATAAAATCTGTTTATAATTCATAAACTACGTAGCCTTAAACCTAAAATAGCCTATAGGCTACCAACACTCAGGGAAACTGATTTCAGAATTAGGAACTGCTTATTCAAAACCGCGTCGTGTTATTTTTATTGTGCGTTCTCCTGTCACATAATACACATTATTTTGGCTTCATGTTTTTGATATTCACCACAGCTGCCTGTTAACCATTCTTGTCCAGCCCACTAAATCAATCTCGTTATCAAACGCACCGCTTGTCTCTCTCTCTTGCTTGAGTGGCCTGAGGTGTATTCATTACTGCAAACCATTGCAAAACCTTTTCCAACTGTTCCCGATAATTTCTCATTGGACAGTTTCAGGTTAGTCCCTTCCCATTTCGACCGCTTGCTTCCTAGTGAATAAGCTAGATCCCTGTCCTGTCCCATGCACCTGGCACAAAATGATCGTGAGGCTGCATGTCAACTGTAATTACCGTGAGTCTTGGATAAGGCTATTTGCCGATGGTAATCTCATTTAAGAGCATTAGGTTTACTTCGGGAAGGCGCTTGCTAACAAGCTTGTTTGAGCATACACCCTGGTGCGTTCCAAATGACGCCCTATCAAAATTAGCTTTCGGTCATTTATCATGCCAAACAACATGTATATTTTATTGTGGCGCTGCATCAGTGAGATATGGACATGACGGTATGAGCTTCAGTTCTCTATCCATGGAATTAGCCCACTGCGTCACCAGGATGGAGCTAGCAAAGAAGGCTGTTCATTTTAGTCTATTCAAACAGAGCTCATTTGAAAGGCAACAATTACACATTTAGATCAGGTGTGGCCAACAACACACCTGAACACACTCAGCAAGATGGGGGATAGAGAGAGTTTTGTTGATGCTGAGAACAGAATGTATATCTTTTAACATTCTTAGAACATTATTGTGTTTTTTTATAGAACGTTTTCTTAATTGTTCTAAGAACATGACTTTACATAGAACTACAAGGAAACCTGTAGAAAACATTATGCCGAAGTACTGAAATTCCCACCTAAGAAACATATGGTTGTCAGAACGTTATGTGCTAGCTGGGTAGCTTGCGCCATTCCCAGAATGTTGTGGATAGGTTCTATACAAAATAACCACAGGACAACCATGCTCTCGCAAACTGTAAGAAACATATGGTTCTCAGAACGTTATGTGCTAGCTGGGTATACCCCATATGGGGTCTTAAAGGTGGAGTGAGGGGGCAGAAGCTGAGCTGCAAATTAATCATCTTAGCAACAAGTATAAAAGGAACATTGAGGTGTTTTATTTAACAATATTTTATTAAATTAAACAGCCTACATGAAGACTTTCTGATTTAATACTAGGAGGCCTAAACACACAAATCAAATTAAATTGCATTTGTCACGTCCAACAGTTTACAGAAGGTATATGATACATCCACAGTTTACAGCAGGTATATGATACATCCACAGTTTACAGCAGGTATATGATACATCCACAGTTTACAGCAGGTATATGATACATCCACAGTTTACAGCAGGTATATGATACATCCACAGTTTACAGCAGGTATATGATACATCACATCCACAGTTTACAGCAGGTATATGATACATCCACAGTGTACAGCAGGTATATGATACATCACATCCACAGTTTACAGCAGGTATATGATACATCCACAGTTTACAGCAGGTATATGATACATCCACAGTTTACAGCAGGTATATGATACATCACATCCACAGTTTACAGCAGGTATATGATACATCCACAGTTTACAGCAGGTATATGATACATCACATCCACAGTTTACAGCAGGTATATGATACATCCACAGTGTACAGCAGGTATATGATACATCACATCCACAGTTTACAGCAGGTATATGATACATCCACAGTTTACAGCAGGTATATGATACATCCACAGTTTACAGCAGGTATATGATACATCACATCCACAGTTTACAGCAGGTATATGATACATCCACAGTTTACAGCAGGTATATGATACATCCACAGTTTACAGCAGATATATGATACATCACATCCACAGTTTACAGCAGGTATATGATACATCACATCCACAGTTTACAGCAGGTATATGATACATCACATACACAGTTTACAGCAGGTATATGATACATCCACAGTTTACAGTAGGTATATGATACAACCACAGTTTACAGCAGGTATATGATACATCACATCCACAGTTTACAGCAGGTATATGATACATCCACAGTTTTACAGCAGGTAATATGATACATCACATCCACAGTTTACAGGAGGTATATGATACATCCCACAGTTTACAACAGGTATATGATATATCAATATATGAATAATAGGATATACCCCAGTTGATAGCTAAACTAATGTATATCAGTATAGATAATGAATAATAGGATATACAGTATAGATAATGAATAATAGGATATACAGTATAGATAATGATAATAGGATATACAGTATAGATAATGAATAATAGGATATACAGTATAGATAATGAATAATAGGATATACAGTATAGATAATGAATAATAGGATATACAGTATAGATAATGAATAATAGGATATTACAGTATAGACTAATGAATAATAGGATATACAGTATAGATAATGAATAATAGGATATACAGTACTAGATAATGAATAATAGGAATATACAGTATAGATAATGAATAATAGGATATACAGTATAGATAATGAATAATAGGATATCTACCAGTATAGATTAATGAATAATAGGGATATACACATATAGATAATGAATAATAGGAATATACAGCTAATAGATAAATGGAATAATAGGATATACAGTATAGATAATGAATAAGAGGATATACAGTATAGATAATGAATAATAGGATATACAGTATAGATAATGAATAATAGTATACAGTTAGATAATGAATAATAGGATATACAGTATAGATAATGATAATAGGATATACAGTAGAAGAATAGGATATACAGTATAGATAATGAATAATAGGATATACAGTATAGATAATGAATAATAGGATATACAGTATAGATAATGAATAATAGGATATACAGTATAGATAATGAATAATAGGATATACAGTATAGATAATGAATAATAGGATATACAGTATAGATTAATGAATAATAGGATATACAGTATAGATACTGAATAATAGGATATACAGTATAGATAATGAATAATAGGATATACAGTATAGATAATGAATAATAGGATATACAGTATAGATAATGAATAATAGGATATACAGTATAGATAATGAATAATAGGATATACAGTATAGATAATGAATAATAGGATTATACAGTATAGATAATGAATAATAGGATATACAGTATAGATAATGAATAATAGGATATACAGTATAGATAATGAATAATAGGATATACAGTATAGATAATGAATAATAGATATACAGTATAGATAATGAATAATAGGATATACAGTATAGATAATGAATAATAGGATATACAGTATAGATAATGAATAATAGGATATACAGTATAGATAATGAATAATAGGATATACAGTATAGATAATGAATAATAGGATATACAGTATAGATAATGAATAATAGGATATACAGTATAGATAATGAATAATAGGATATACAGTATAGATAATGAATAATAGGATATACAGTATAGATAATGAATAATAGGATATACAGTATAGATAATGAATAATAGGATATACAGTATATATAATGAATAATAGGATATACAGTATAGATAATGAATAATAGGGATATACAGTATAGATAATGAATAATAGGATATACAGTATAGATAATGAATAATAGGATATACAGTATAGATAATGAATAATAGGATATCAGTATAGATAATGAATAATAGGATATACAGTAATAGATAATGAATATAGGATATACAGTATAGATAATGAATAATAGGATATACAGTATAGATATGAATAATAGGATATACAGTATAGATAATGAATAATAGGATATACAGTATAGATAATGAATAATAGGATATACAGTATAGATAATGAATAATAGGATATACAGTATAGATAATGAATAATAGGATATACAGTATAGATAATGAATAATAGGATATACAGTATAGATAATGAATAATAGGATATACAGTATAGATAATGAATAATAGGATATACAGTATAGATAATGAATAATAGGATATACAGTATAGATAATGAATAATAGGATATACAGTATAGATAATGAATAATAGGATATACATATAGATATGAATAATAGATAACAGTATAGATAATGAATAATAGGATATACAGTATAGATAATGAATAATAGGATATACAGTATAGATAATGAATAATAGGATATACAGTATAGATAATGAATAATAGGATATACAGTATAGATAATGAATAATAGGATATACAGTATAGATAATGAATAATAGGATATACAGTATAGATAATGAATAATAGGATATACAGTATAGATAATGAATAATAGGATATACAGTATAGATAATGAATAATAGGATATACAGTATAGATAATGAATAATAGGATATACAGTATAGATAATGAATAATAGGATATACAGTATAGATAATGAATAATAGGATATACAGTATAGATAATGAATAATAGGATATACAGTATAGATAATGAATAATATGATATACAGTATAGATAATGAATAATAGGATATACAGTATAGATAATGAATAATAGGATATACAGTATAGATAATGAATAATAGGATATACAGTATAGATAATGAATAATAGGATATACAGTATAGATAATGAATAATAGGATATACAGTATAGATAATGAATAATAGGATATACAGTATAGATAATGAATAATAGGATATACAGTATAGATAATGAATAATAGGATATACAGTATAGATAATGAATAGGTATACAGTATAGATAATGAATAATAGGATATACAGTATAGATAAATGAATAATAGGATATACAGTATAGATAATGAATAATAGGATATACAGTATAGATAAGAATAATAGGATATACAGTATAGATAATGAATAATAGGATATACAGTATAGATAATGAATGATAATATATACAGTATAGATAATGAATAATAGGATATACAGTATAGATAATGAATAATAGGATATACAGTATAGATAATGAATAATAGGATATACAGTATAGATAATGAATAATAGGATATACAGTAATAAAAATAAAAAAAAAGTAGATAATGAATAATAGTATATACAGTATAGATAATGAATAATAGGATATACAGTATAGATAATGAATAATAGGATATACAGTATAGATAATGAATAATATGATTACAGTATAGATAATAAATAATAGGAATATACAGTATAGATAATGAATAATAGGATATACAGTATAGATAATGAATAATAGGATTCAGTATAGATATGAATAATAGGATATACAGTATAGATAATGAATAATAGATAAGATACTAGGGATAATACAGTATAGATAATGAATAATAGGATATACAGTATAGATAATGAATAATAGGATATACAGTATAGATAATGAATAATAGGATATACAGTATAGATAATGAATAATAGGATATACAGTATAGATAATGAATAATAGGATATACAGTATAGATAATGAATAATAGGATATACAGTATAGATAATGAATAATAGGATATACAGTATAGATAATGAATAATAGGATATACAGTATAGATAATGAATAATCGGATATACAGTATAGATAATGAATAATCGGATATACAGTATAGATAATGAATAATAGGATATACAGTATAGATAATGAATAATAGGATATACAGTATAGATAATGAATAATAGGATATACAGTATAGATAATGAATAATAGGATATACAGTATAGATAATGAATAATAGGATATACAGTATAGATAATGAATAATAGGATATACAGTATAGATAATGAATAATAGGATATACAGTATAGATAATGAATAATAGGATATACAGTATAGATAATGAATAATAGGATATACAGTATAGATAATGAATAATAGGATATACAGTATAGATAATGAATAATAGGATATACAGTATAGATAATGAATCATAGGATATACAGTATAGATAATGAATCATAGGATATACAGTATAGATAATGAATCATAGGATATACAGTATAGATAATGAATCATAGGATATACAGTATAGATAATGAATAATAGATATACAGTATAGATAATGAATAATAGGATATACAGTATAGATAATGAATAATAGGATATACAGTATAGATAATGAATGATAATATATACAGTATAGATAATGAATAATATGATATACATTATAGATAATGAATAATAGGATATACAGTATAGATAATGAATAATAGGATATACAGTATAGATAATGAATAATAGTATATACAGTATAGATAATGAATAATAGGATATACAGTATAGATAATGAATAATAGATATACAGTATAGATAATGAATAATAGGATATACAGTATAGATAATGAATAATAGGATATACAGTATAGATAATGAATAATAGGATATACAGTATAGATAATGAATAATAGGATATACAGTATAGATAATGAATAATATGATATACATTATAGATAATGAATAATAGGATATACAGTATAGATAATGAATAATAGGATATACAGTATAGATAATGAATAATAGGATATACAGTATAGATAATGAATAATAGGATATACAGTATAGATAATGAATAATAGGATATACAGTATAGATAATGAATAATAGGATATACAGTATAGATAATGAATAATAGGATATACAGTATAGATAATGAATAATAGGATATACAGTATAGATAATGAATAATAGGATATACAGTATAGATAATGAATAATAGGATATACAGTATAGATAATGAATAATAGGATATACAGTATAGATAATGAATAATAGGATATACAGTATAGATAATGAATAATAGGATATACAGTATAGATAATGAATAATAGGATATACAGTATAGATAATGAATCATAGGATATACAGTATAGATAATGAATCATAGGATATACAGTATAGATAATGAATAATAGGATATACAGTATAGATAATGAATGTGCTTTGAGTGTGACTGCATTCACAAATATGAAGTAAACACACGCACATACACACGCACATACACACGCATTCTACATGTATGTTTGTTGAAGTTGATCTAACGTATAAAATCAAGGCAACCAGCCGCAGTACAAGTTAGGCGACTGTGTTGAGACACATAATTGTGTGTTGAGATTGTATTGCAGCGAGTGCAAGATCAGTGGGGCCTCATTTATCAACTGTGCATACATTTCTTACAAAAAAATCTGGCACACACACACACACACACACACACACACACACACACACACACACACACAGGCTGTGTTTCCAATGCATCAAAGACACATCCTCCTCCACTTACCCTCGCCTTATGCCCTCAGGGGAATCCCCCGCGGCCATCTTTGTCATTGGTCCAAATGATTAGCCAAGCAAGAGAAGTTGGCAACGTAAGCCCCTCAGCACTCGTTTTTTGATCGAGTTTGCGAGTGTACAGTTCTGTTCACCCCCCGGGGCCTGAAACGACCCATAATTCTAATTCGTGATGATCGTACATCCGCTACGAAAAGTTAAAACCAACATTAATATTGGGAGACGCCAACATAAAAGTGTAAGGTAAAAAAACGAATGTAAATCAGTTAGATATTGTGCTACTAATGCACATGACAGCAACAAACACGTATCGGAAGTTATTATGTTTGTGTTCGGTTGGCTTTGGAAACGTTAACTTGCGTTCGTAACTTTCCCTGACGTCACACTCAAACCCATTGTAAATTGTCGATTTCCCTGCTGTAGTAGAAGGACGGCTAACATTCGATGTCTGCGGATGCGTTGTCCTCCATCCAAGATATGAAATACGATCCTATTTGACTGTAGTGCATATTAAAAGCACACACAAATGTTTCCACGATTGACTGACAACACAAACCGTGGGAGGAACGGGTGACACATTTTCCGGGGCAAGAGCGGTCCGTTTAAAAATGAATTCATTCTTCCCTCGCCCCCCTCGACCTGCAAGTGTCAACTCATCAGACGTCATCAGAAGTGTCCACTTGTAACGGCGTTCGTCTGTTGAAAGAGGAGCGGACCAAAATGCAGCGTGGTGGTTACTCATGTTCTTTAATGAAAATGAACAAACGAACAATACAAAACAACAAACGTAACGTGAAAACCTATACAGCCTATCTGGTGACAACTAACACAGAGACAGGAACAATCACCCACAAACACACAGTGAAACCCAGGCTACCTAAATATGGTTCCCAATCAGAGACAACGGTAATACCTGACTCTGATTGAGAACCGCCTCAGGCAGCCATAGACTATGCTAGACACCCCACAAAACCCCAAGACAAAAACGCACCACAAAAACCCATGTCACACCCTGGCCTGACCAAATAAATGAAGACAAACATAATATACTACGACCAAGGCGTGACAGAACCCCCCCCCCCCCCTAAGGTGCGGACTCCTGAACGCACATCAAAACAATAGGGAGGGTCCGGGTGGGCGTCTGTCCATGGTGGCGGCTCCGGCGCGGGACGTGGACCCCACTCTATCAATGTCTTAGTTCCTCCCCCTCGCGTCCTAGGATAGTCTACTCTCGCCGCCGACCATGGCCTAGTAGTCCTCACCCAGAACCCCACTGGACTGAGGGGCAGCTCGGGACTGAGGGGCAACTCGGGACTGAGGAGCAGCTCAGGACTGAGGGGAAGCTCGGCACTGAGGGGAAGCTCGGCACTGAGGGGAAGCTCGGCACTGAGGGGAAGCTCGGCACTGAGGGGAAGCCCAGCACTGAGAGGAAGCCCAGCACTGAGAGGAAGCTCAGCACTGAGAGGAAGCTCAGGCAGGTAGTTGGATCCGGCAGATCCTGGCTGGCTGGCGGATCTAGAAGAGTCTGGTTGACTGGCGGATCTGGAAGAGTCTGGTTGACTGGCAGATCTGGAAGAGTCTGGTTGACTGGCGGATCTGGAAGAGTCTGGCTGACTGGCAGATCTGGAAGAGTCTGGCTGACTCTGGAGCAAAGCATGAAGAACGAAACAACAGCTCTGGCTGCTCCATGCAGACTGACAGCTCTGGCTGCTCCATGCAGACTGACATCTCTGGCTGTTCCTTGCAGACTGACATCTCTGGCTGCTCCATGCAGACTGACACCTCTGGCTGCTCCATGCAGACTGACAGCTCTGGCTGCTCCATGCAGACTGACATCTCTGGCTGCTCCATGCAGGCTGACAGCTCTGGCTTCTCCATGCAGACTGACAGCTCAGGCTGCTCCATGCAGGCTGGCAGCTCAGGCTGCTCCATGCAGGCTGGCAGCTCTGGCTGCGCTGAACAGGCAGGAGACTCCAGCAGCGCTGTAGAGGAGGAAGGCTCTGGCAGCGCTGAACATGCGGGAGACTCCAGCAGCGCAGGAGAGGAGGAAGGCTCTGGCTGCGCTGAACAGGCGGGAGGCTCCGGCAGCGCTAAACAGGCGGGAGACTCCGACAGTACTGGAGAGGAGAAAGGCTCTGGCAGCGCTGAACAGGCGAGGCGCACTGAAGGTCTGGTGTGTGGTGCTGGCACTGGTGGTACTGGGCCGAGGACACGCACAGGAAGCCTGGTGCGGGGAGCTGCCACCGGAGGACTGGTGTGTGAAGGTGGCACAGGATGGACCGGACCGTGAAGGCGTACTGGAGAGCCTGAGAGCAGGACTGGCACAGGACGTGCAAGGCTAGGGAGGTGCACAGGAGGCCTGGTGCGTGAGGCTGGCACAATCTTCACTAGCCGACTAACACGCACCTCAGGACGAGTATGGAGCGCTGATCCAGGTGCCATCAAATCCCCGACACGCTCCGTCGGGCGAATATCTTGCATACTACGCCAAATCAACTGCTCTCTCTCTTCACTCTCCTCCAATTCTATTAACACCTCCTCGAGTGTCTCCTCATCTCCCATCCGTGCACTCTCCTCCATTCTGTCCAATAATTCCTCGACCTTCTCAGACTCAGCCCTCAGCTTCTCCGATAGCTCCGATAACATCCCTGGCTCCTTACGGTAAACAGGTGGAGTTGGCTCAGGTCTGACTCCTGACTCTGCCACACTCTCCCTGAGCCCCTCCCCAATACATTTTTGGGGCTGACTCTCGGGCTTCCTTCCGCGCCGCCGTGCTTGTCGCTCAAACTCCATTCTCCTATAACCCTCTTCGTTACTGCTCCAGTGAATCCCAGGCGGGCTCCGGCACTCTCCCTGGGTCGACCGCCCACCTGTCTATTTCCTCCCAAGTAGTGTAGTCCCGATATTGTTGCTCCTGCTGCCGCTGTTGCTTCTCCTCATACCAGCGCCTCTCAGCTCTCGCCGCCTCCAGTTCTTCTTTGGGGCGGCGATATTCTCCAGGCTGATCCCAGGGTCCTCCGAACAATTCATCCTCCCATGTCCATTCCTCTCTTTGTTGCTTCTGCTGTCGCTGCCTGTCACCACGCTGCTTGGTCCTGGTGTGGTGGGTGATTCTGTAACGGCGTTCGTCTGTTGAAAGAGGAGCGGACCAAAATGCAGCGTGGTGGTTACTCATGTTCTTTAATGAAAATGAACAAACGAACAATACAAAACAACAAACGTAACGTGAAAACCTATACAGCCTATCTGGTGACAACTAACACAGAGACAGGAACAATCACCCACAAACACACAGTGAAACCCAGGCTACCTAAATATGGTTCCCAATCAGAGACAACGGTAATACCTGACTCTGATTGAGAACCGCCTCAGGCAGCCATAGACTATGCTAGACACCCCACAAAACCCCAAGACAAAAACGCACCACAAAAACCCATGTCACACCCTGGCCTGACCAAATAAATGAAGACAAACATAATATACTACGACCAAGGCGTGACACCACTTAATTTGAGTGCTGAGGGGATAGGCTGTTTCTTTTACAGTGTTTGGACCGTAGTCAGAGATCTATATGTTCTCCTTGATAAATCAGAGCCGTACTATATATTTGTGCTCTCGTTTGCTGTACGATTTAGCCAGAGATCTGTATGTTCTCCTTGATAAATCAGAGCCGTACTATATATTAGTGCTCTCGTTTGCTGTACGATTTAGCCAGAGATCTGTATGTTCTCCTTGATAAATCAGAGCCGTACTATATATTAGTGCTCTCGTTTGCTGTACGATTTAGCCAGAGATCTGTATGTTCTCCTTGATAAATCAGAGCCGTACTATATATTAGTGCTCTCGTTTGCTGTACGATTTAGCCAGAGATCTGTATGTTCTCCTTGATAAATCAGAGCCGTACTATATATTAGTGCTCTCGTTTGCTGTACGATTTAGCCAGAGATCTGTATGTTCTCCTTGATAAATCAGAGCCGTACTATATATTAGTGCTCTCGTTTGCTGTACGATGTGGAGATGTTGGAACTGAGCCATGATATAGATATTGATGAATCAGAGCCGTACTATATATTTGTGCTCTCGTTTGCTGTACGATGTGGAGATGTTGGAACTGAGCCATGATAGTTTCTACAAAGAAAGCGTAATGTCAAATTTGATCACATTTCTGTAGAGATGTGGGCAGAATGTTTTAAATCTTTAGCAGTTAATTTTTTTAAGCAATAAAATACAGCGAGTGTGAAACACTAGCTGCACATTCTGAAAGATAGATTTTTCCTTTTGAAAGAATGATGGTCCTTCCTGCTAGATTGATTGTCCTTCCTGCTAGATTGATTGTCCTTCCTGCTAGATTGATTGTCCTTCCTGCTAGATTGATTGTCCTTCCTGCAAGATTGATTGTCCTTCCTGCAAGATTGATTGTCCTTCCTGCTAGATTGATTGTCCTTCCTAAAATATTGATTGTTCTTCCTAAAATATTGATTGTCCTTCCTGCTAGATTGATTGTCCTTCCTAAAATATTGATTGTCCTTCCTGCACAATTGATTGTCCTTCCTAAAAGATTGATTGTCATTCCTGCTAGATTGATTGTCCTTCCTGCTTGATTGATTGTCCTTCCTGCTAGATTTATTGTCATTCCTGCTAGATAGATTGTCATTCCTGCCAAGGTTGATTGTCCTTCCTGCTAGATAGATTGTCATTCCTGCCAAGGTTGATTGTCCTTCCTGCTAGATTGATTGTCCTTCCTGCTAGATTGATTGTCCTTCCTGTTAGATTGATTGTCCTTCCTGCTAGATTGATTGTCCTTCCTGCTAGATTGATTGTCCTTCCTGCTAGATTGATTGTCCTTCCTGCCAAGGTTGATTGTCCTTCCTGCCAAGGTTGATTGTCCTTCCTGCTAGATTGATTGTCCTTCCTGCTAGATTGATTGTCCTTCCTGCTAAGGTTGATTGTCCTTCCTGCCAAGGTTGATTGTCCTTCCTGCTAGATTGATTGTCCTTCCTGCCAAGGTTGATTGTCCTTCCTGCCAAGGTTGATTGTCCTTCCTGCTAGATTGATTGTCCCTCCTGCTAGAGTAATTGTCCTTCCTGCCAAGGTTGATTGTCCTTCCTGCTAGATTGATTGTCATTCCTGCTAGGTTGATTGTTCTTCCTGCTAGATTGATTGTCCTTCCTGCTAGATTGATTGACATTCCTGCCAAGGTTGATTGTCCTTCCTGCTAGGTTGATTGTCCTTCCTGCTAGGTTGATTGTCCTTCCTGCTAGATTGATTGTCCTTCCTGCCAAGGTTGATTGTCCTTCCTGCCAAGGTTGATTGTCCTTCCTGCTAGATTGATTCTCCTTCCTGCTAGATTGATTGTCCTTCCTGCTAGATTGATTGTCCTTCCTGCTAGGTTGATTGTCCTTCCTGCTAGATTGATTGTCCTTCCTGCCAGATTGATTGTCCTTCCTGCCAAGGTTGATCGTCCTTCCTGCCAAGGTTGATTGTCCTTTCCTGCTAGATTGATTGTCCTTCCTGCTAGGTTGATTGTCCTTCCTGCTAGATTGACTGTCCTTCCTGCCAAGGTTGATTGCCCTTCCTGCCAAGGTTGATTGTCCTTCCTGCTAGATTGATTGCCCTTCCTGCCAAGGTTGATTGTCCTTCCTGCTAGATTGATTGCCCTTCCTGCCAAGGTTGATTGTCCTTCCGGCTAGATTGATTGTCCTTCCTGCTAGATTGATTGTCCTTTCAAACTATTGAAAAGTATCCTCAATACTACAGCCGAAGACAAGTCATTGTTCAGTGATTGGTTAATCATGTTAGGTTCTAAATGAACCGAGTAAAAACTCACTGAGGATTATTAAAGGGTCCGACAGCTGAACAGACGAAGACATGTTCCCACCAGCGCAAGAATATAAACCTCAATTTAGGTGAATTCTCCTCCTTACACATCTTTTTATTTTACCTTTATTTAACTAGGCAAGTCAGTTAAGAACAAATTCTTATTTACAATGACGGCCTAGGAACAGTGGGTTAACTGCCTGTTCAGGGGCAGAACGACAGATTTGTACCTTGTCAGCTCGGGGATTTGAACTTGCAACCTTTCGGTTACTAGTCCAACGCTCTAACCACTAGGCTACCCTGCCGCCTCTACACTCTAACCACTAGGCTACCCTGCCTCCTCTACACTCTAACCACTAGGCCACCCTGCCACCTCTACACTCTAACCACTAGGCCACCCTGCCACCTCTACACTCTAACCACTAGGCTACCTGTCACCTCTACACTCTAACCACTAGGCTACCTGTCACCTCTACACTCTAACCACTAGGCTACCCTGCCGCCTCTACACTCTAACCACTAGGCTACCCTGCCACCTCTACACTCTAACCACTAGGCTACCCTGCCGCCTCTACACTCTAACCACTAGGCTACCCTGCCGCCTCTACACTCTAACCACTAGACCACCCTGCCACCTCTACACTCTAACCACTAGGCTACCCTGCCACCTCTACACTCTAACCACTAGGCTACCCTGCCGCCTCTACACTCTAACCACTAGACCACCCTGCCACCTCTACGCTCTAACCACTAGACCACCCTGCCGCCTCTACACTCTAACCACTAGGCCACCTCTACACTCTAACCACTAGGCCACCCTGCCAATACATCTCTGTTGACAGACAGAAACTTTAGTGGTATATGTTCTTCCTCACTTCATCTGACCTCTGACCTCGCACCCAACGTCCTCACTCCTCCCAACCTCACGGCTCTCCTGTTGACTTTGTACCCGACCGTGGCCCTTCTCCTTCCCATGGGGTCCCTGATGGGTCCCTGATGTCTAACATTAACACTGTCTGACAGAACGTAAACGTTCCACATTCCCCCTTTTTCTCTGCCTCAGTGACGTGAATGAGGATATTTCATATGATCATGTTTAGAAGTTCAGAACCCATCGATCAATAGATGACTGTGTTTCCATCTCTCCTGCCTTGGTATATAGGCTATGATGTGGTTGGTGCTCCTATAGATGACTGTGTTTCCATCTCTCCTGCCTTGGTATATAGGCTATGACGTGGTGCTCCTATTGCACAGTAATACTGTAGCATACTCATACTGTCAAATATCTTAAATAGGCTACCAGTCTATTTACGTTGGAGCGTGCTTGGCTATTGAATGAGTGATTTGATAAATGGTAGACTAATATTTGTTGTGTAGCAGGGATAAACCAGTCATGTCCTAACATGAGAGACATGTCCTGCGATATGATCCGGATTCAGACCTACATGTTCTGCAATATGATCCGGATTCAGACCTACAGTATATAATAAAATAGAGAGACATGTCCTGCGATATGATCCGGATTCAGACCTACATGTCCTGCAATATGATCCGGATTCAGACCTACATGTCCTGCAATATGATCCGGATTCAGACCTACATGTCCTGCAATATGATCCGGATTCAGACCTACAGTATATAATACAATAGAGAGACATGTCCTGCGATATGATCCGGATTCAGACCTAAATGTCCTGCGATATGATCCGGATTCAGACCTACATGTCCTGCGATATGATCCGGATTCAGACCTACATGTTCTGCAATATGATCCGGATTCAGACCTACAGTATATAATAAAATAGAGAGACATGTCCTGCAATATGATCCGGATTCAGACCTACAGTATATAATACAATAGAGAGACATGTCCTGCAATACGATCCGGATTCAGACCTACATGTCCTGCAATATGATCCGGATTCAGACCTACATGTTCTGCAATATGATCCGGATTCAGACCTACATGTCCTGCAATATGATCCGGATTCAGACCTACAGTATATAATAAAATAGAGAGACATGTCCTGCGATATGATCCGGATTCAGACCTACATGTCCTGCAATATGATCCGGATTCAGACCTACAGTATATAATACAATAGAGAGACATGTCCTGCGATATGATCCGGATTCAGGCCTACATGTCCTGCAATATGATCCGGATTCAGACCTACAGTATATAATAACATAAGAGACATGTCCTGCGATATGATCCGGATTCAGACCTACAGTATATAATAACATAAGAGACATGTCCTGCAATATGATCCGGATTCAGACCTACATGTCCTGCAATATGATCCGGATTCAGACCTACAGTATATAATAACATAAGAGACATGTCCTGCAATACGATCCGGATTCAGACCTACAGTATATAATTAAATGAGAGACATGTCCTGTGGTTGATCAATTGATCAACCACCAGAAGTGGTGTGTCTACGTGGTCTGACCTGTGCGTGTGGAGATACTCACTCTTTACTGTTCAAAATGATACCAACTTTTGTGGGAAAACTGTCGCATTCAGGATTAAAGTATTTGTTTTGTGCGCATGCTCCTTTAATCAATCAATCAATCAATCAATCAATCAAATGTATTTATAAAGCCCTTCTTACATCAGCTGATATCTCAAAGTGCTGTACAGAAACCCAGCCTAAAACCCCAAACAGCAAGCAATGCAGGTGTAGAAGCACGGTGGCTAGGAAAAACTCCCTAGAAAGGCCAGAACCTAGGAAGAAACTTAGAGAGGAACCAGGCTCTGAGGGGTGGGCCAGTCCTCTTCTGGCTGTGCTGGGTAGAGAGGAACCAGGCTCTGAGGGGTGGCCAGTCCTCTTCTGGCTGTGCTGGGTAGAGAGGAACCAGGCTCTGAGGGGTGGGCCAGTCCTCTTCTGGCTGTGCCGGGTAGAGAGGAACCAGGCTCTGAGGGGTGGCCAGTCCTCTTCTGGCTGTGCTGGGTAGAGAGGAACCAGGCTCTGAGGGGTGGGCCAGTCCTCTTCTGGCTGTGCTGGGTAGAGAGGAACCAGGCTCTGAGGGTTGGGCCAGTCCTCTTCTGGCTGTGCTGGGTAGAGAGGAACCAGGCTATGAGGGGTGGGCCAGTCCTCTTCTGGCTGTACTGGGTAGAGAGGAACCAGGCTATGAGGGGTGGGCCAGTCCTCTTCTGGCTGTACTGGGTAGAGAGGAACCAGGCTCTGAGGGGTGGGCCAGTCCTCTTCTGGCTGTGCTGGGTAGAGAGGAACCAGGCTCTGAGGGGTGGGCCAGTCCTCTTCTGGCTGTGCTGGGTAGAGAGGAACCAGGCTCTGAGGGGTGGGCCAGTCCTCTTCTGGCTGTACTGGGTAGAGAGGAACCAGTCTCTGAGGGGTGGGCCAGTCCTCTTCTGGCTGTGCTGGGTAGAGATTATAATGATGATAAATATGTCAAGTCATGTTGCAGGTATCCGATGTTGACCGGTGACAGGCACACATGAACACTCTCAACCATCTAGTGAAGACCTACATCCAAGCAAAGATGGACGCCATGGGTAAGTGTCATTCAGCCCTTCTAAGCACCTTGACTACACTACACAGTGACTACACTACACAGTAACTACACTACACCATGACTACACTACACAGTGACTACACTACACAGTGACTACACTACACAGTGACTACACAGTGACTACCTTACACAGTGACTACACTACACAGTGACTACACTACACAGTGACTACACTACACAGTGACTACACTACACAATGACTACACTACACAGTGACTACACTACACAATGACTACACTACACGGTGACTACACTACACTACACAGTGACTACACTACACAGTGACTACACTACACAGTGACTACACTACACGGTGACTACACTACACAATGACTACACAATGACTACACTACACAGTGACTACACTACACAGTGACTACACTACACAGTGACTACACTACACAATGACTACACTACACGGTGACTACACTACACAGTGACTACACAATGACTACACTACACAGTGACTACACTACACAGCGACTACACTACACAATGACTACACTACACTGTGACTACACTACACTACACAGTGACTACACTACACAGTGACTACACTACACAGTGACTACACTACACTACACAGTGACTACACTACACAATGACTACACTACACGGTGACTACACTACACAATGACTACACAGTGACTACACTACACAGTGACTACACTACACAGTGACTACACTACACAATGACTACACTACACGGTGACTACACTACACAGTGACTACACAATGACTACACTACACAGTGACTACACTACACAGTGACTACACTACACAATGACTACACTACACAGTGACTACACTACACTACACATTGACTACACTACACAGTGACTACACTACACAGTGACTACACTA
>NW_022265910.1:50000-52500 GCF_002021735.2 Oncorhynchus kisutch
TAAGATACAGTGTATGACTCAGGTAAGGGTGTGGGTTATATCATATCCTATTCTGGTCTAGTGCTGATCTAGGATCAGTTTTTTGCTTTTTAGTTCATAATGAATAAGATACCTGTACTCTCGCACACTGACTCGGTATTGGTGCCCCCTGTATATAGCCTCCACACTGACTCGGTACTGGTCCCCCTGTATATAACCTCCACAATGACTCAGTACTGGTACCCCCTGTATATAACCTCCACACTGACTCGGTACTGGTACCCCCTGTATATAACCTCCACACTGACTCGGTACAGGTACCCCCTGTAAATAACCTCCACACTGACTCGGTACTGGTACCCCCTGTATATAACCTCCACACTGACTCAGTACTGGTACCCCCTGTATATAACCTCCACACTGACTCGGTACTGGTACCCCCTGTATATAGCCTCCACACTGACTTGGTACTGGTACCCCCTGTATATAACCTCCACACTGACTCGGTACTGGTACCCCCTGTATATAATCTCCACACTGACTCGGTACTGGTACCCCCTGTATATAACCTCCACATTGACTCGGTACTGGTACCCCCTGTATATAACCTCCACACTGACTCGGTACTGGTACCCCCTGTATATAACCTCCACACTGACTCGGTACTGGTACCCCCTGTATATAACCTCCACACTGACTCGGTACTGGTACCCCCTGTATATAACCTCCACACTGACTCGGTACTGGTGCCCCCTGTATATAACCTCCACACTGACTCGGTACTGGTGCCCCCTGTATATAACCTCCACTCTGACTCGGTACTGGTGCCCCCTGTATATAACCTCCACACTGACTCTGTACTGGTGCCCCCTGTATATAACCTCCACACTGACTCGGTACTGGTTCCCCCTGTATATAGCCTCCACACTGACTCGGTACTGGTGCCCCTGTATATAACCTCCACACTGACTCGGTACTGGTGCCCCCTGTATATAGCCTCCACACTGACTCGGTACTGGTACCCCCTGTATATAACCTCCACTCTGACTCGGTACTGGTGCCCCCTGTATATAGCCTCCACATTGACTCGGTACTGGTACCCCCTGTATATAACCTCCACACTGACTCGGTACTGGTACCCCCTGTATATAACCTCCACACTGACTCGGTAACTGGTACCCCCTGTATATAACCTCCACACTGACTCGGTACTGGTTCCCCGTGTATATAACCTCCACTCTGACTCGGTACTGGTGCCCCCTGTATATAACCTCCACACTGACTCGGTACTGGTGCCCCCTGTATATAACCTCCACTCTGACTCGGTACTGGTGCCCCCTGTATATAACCTCCACCCTGACTCGGTACTGGTTCCCCCTGTATATAGCCTCCACACTGACTCGGTACTCGGTATTTTAGTCAACTTGGTAATTATTTTCTTAACTCTTCTTGAACTGCACTGTTGGTTAAGGGCTTGTAAGTAAAGCATTTCACGGTAAGGTCTATAATTGTTGTATTTGGTGCGTGTGACAAATACAGTTTGATTTGATTTTATGGACAGATCGTAGATCAGCTATTATACTCTGAGATGCTTTGTGGATACGGGCAAAGAGGTACCTTTTCACCTCACATTTTTTGTCCAATCCCACCACTGTGACACCAGGTTGCGTTTTCTTGAAGTGTTACAGTACGAGTGCTGATCTAGGATCAGTCCCCCCCCCCCCCCCCGTTCATGTCGTCTGATTCATCAGGATCTGAAAGGGGCAATTGATCCGAGATCAGCTGACATTACTGTTCTCCTCTCCTGTTGTTCTCCTCTCCTGTTGTTTCAGCAGGTCTAATTAGCTGACATTACTGTTCTCCTCTCCTGTTGTTCTCCTCTCCTGTTGTTTCAGCAGGTCTAATCAGCTGACATTAGTGTTCTCCTCTCCTGTTGTTTCAGCAGGTCTAATTAGCTGACATTACTATTCTCCTCTCCTGTTGTTCTCCTCTCCTGTTGTTTCAGCAGGTCTAATCAGCTGACATTAGTGTTCTCCTCTCCTGTTGTTTCAGCAGGTCTAATTAGCTGACATTAGTGTCCTTCTTTTCCCAGTTATGTACGCCTCCACGAATCTCCAGGACCTTATCGATGGGAAGGAACCTGTCGTATATCGCCAACGAGGTGGGTTCCCATGTCTTACATACTTTACAACGAGGTGAGTCCCCATGTCTTACATACTTTACAACGAGGTGAGTTCCCATGTCTAACATACTTTAGAATGAGGTGAGTTCCTGTGTCTTACATACTTTACAACAAGGTGAGTTCCCGTGTCTTACATACTTTACAACGAGGTGAGTCCCCATGTCTAACATACTTTACAACGAGGTGAGTCCCCATGTCTTACATACTTTACAACGAGGTGAGTCCCCATGTCTAACATTCTATACAACGAGGTGAGTTCCCCGTGTCTAACATACTTTACAACGAGGTGTGTTCCCAATTCTAACATACTTTACAACGAGGTGAGTTCCCATGTCTAAC
>NW_022265910.1:60000-125000 GCF_002021735.2 Oncorhynchus kisutch
GGAGGTTACTGTAAACCAACTCTGATTACTGGAAGGCTGTTAGAGGTAGTTCTTTACAGGATGTTACTGTAAATCAACTCTGATTACTGGAAGCCTGTTAGAGGTAGTTCTTTACAGGATGTTACTGTAAATCAACTCTGATTACTGGAAGCCTGTTAGAGATAGTTCTTTACAGGAGGTTACTGTAAACCAACTCTGATTACTGGAAGGCTGTTAGAGGTAGTTCTTTACAGGATGTTACTGTAAATCAACTCTGATTACTGGAAGCCTGTTAGAGGTAGTTCTTTACAGGATGTTACTGTAAATCAACTCTGATTACTGGAAGCCTGTTAGAGGTAGTTCTTTACAGGATGTTACTGTAAATCAACTCTGATTACTGGAAGCCTGTTAGAGATAGTTCTTTACAGGAGGTTACTGTAAATCAACTCTGATTACTGGAAGGCTGTTAGAGGTAGTTCTTTACAGGATGTTACTGTAAATCAACTCTGATTACTGGAAGGCTGTTAGAGGTAGTTCTTTACAGGAGGTTACTGTAAATCAACTCTGATTACTGGAAGGCTGTTAGAGGTAGTTCTTTACAGGATGTTACTGTAAATCAACTCTGATTACTGGAAGGCTGTTAGAGGTAGTTCTTTACAGGATGTTACTGTAAATCAACTCTGATTACTGGAAGGCTGTTAGAGGTAGTTCTTTACAGGATGTTACTGTAAATCAACTCTGATTACTGGAAGGCTGTTAGAGGTAGTTCTTTACAGGATGTTACTGTAAATCAACTCTGATTACTGGAAGGCTGTTAGAGGTAGTTCTTTACAGGATGTTACTGTAAATCAACTCTGATTACTGGAAAGGCTGTTAGAGGTAGTTCTTTACAGGATGTTACTGTAAATCAACTCTGATTACTGGAAGGCTGTTAGAGGTAGTTCTTTACAGGATGTTACTGTAAATCAACTCTGATTACTGGAAGGCTGTTAGAGGTAGTTCTTTACAGGATGTTACTGTAAATCAACTCTGATTACTGGAAGGCTGTTAGAGGTAGTTCTTTACAGGAGGTTACTGTAAACCAACTCTGATTACTGGAAGGCTGTTAGAGGTAGTTCTTTACAGGATGTTACTGTAAATCAACTCTGATTACTGGAAGGCTGTTAGAGGTAGTTCTCTACAGGATGTTACTGTAAATCAACTCTGATTACTGGAAGGCTGTTAGAGGTAGTTCTTTACAGGATGTTACTGTAAATCAACTCTGATTACTGGAAGCCTGTTAGAGGTAGTTCTTTACAGGATGTTACTGTAAATCAACTCTGATTACTGGAAGCCTGTTAGAGGTAGTTCTTTACAGGATGTTACTGTAAATCAACTCTGATTACTGGAAGCCTGTTAGAGATAGTTCTTTACAGGAGGTTACTGTAAATCAACTCTGATTACTGGAAGGCTGTTAGAGGTAGTTCTTTACAGGAGGTTACTGTAAATCAACTCTGATTACTGGAAGGCTGTTAGAGGTAGTTCTTTACAGGAGGTTACTGTAAATCAACTCTGATTACTGGAAGGCTGTTAGAGGTAGTTCTTTACAGGAGGTTACTGTAAATCAACTCTGATTACTGGAAGCCTGTTAGAGGTAGTTCTTTACAGGAGGTTACTGTAAATCAACTCTGATTACTGGAAGGCTGTTAGAGGTAGTTCTTTACAGGAGGTTACTGTAAATCAACTCTGATTACTGGAAGGCTGTTAGAGGTAGTTCTTTACAGGATGTTACTGTAAATCAACTCTGATTACTGGAAGGCTGTTAGAGGTAGTTCTCTACAGGAGGTTACTGTAAACCAACTCTGATTACTGGAAGGCTGTTAGAGGTAGTTCTCTACAGGAGGTTACTGTAAATAAACTCTGATTACTGGAAGGCTGTTAGAGTTAGTTCTTTACAGGATGTTACTGTAAATCAACTCTGATTACTGGAAGGCTGTTAGAGGTAGTTCTCTACAGGAGGTTACTGTAAACCAACTCTGATTACTGGAAGGCTGTTAGAGGTAGTTCTTTACAGGATGTTACTGTAAATCAACTCTGATTACTGGAAGGCTGTTAGAGGTAGTTCTTTACAGGAGGTTACTGTAAATCAACTCTGATTACTGGAAGGCTGTTAGAGGTAGTTCTCTACAGGAGGTTACTGTAAATCAACTCTGATTACTGGAAAGGCTGTTAGAGGTAGTTCTCTACAGGAGGTTACTGTAAATCAACTCTGATTACTGGAAGGCTGTTAGAGGTAGTTCTCTACAGGAGGTTACTGTAAATCAACTCTGATTACTGGAAGGCTGTTAGAGGTAGTTCTTTACAGGAGGTTACTGTAAATCAACTCTGATTACTGGAAGGCTGTTAGAGGTAGTTCTCTACAGGAGGTTACTGTAAATCAACTCTGATTACTGGAAAGGCTGTTAGAGGTAGTTCTCTACAGGAGGTTACTGTAAATCAACTCTGATTACTGGAAGGCTGTTAGAGGTAGTTCTCTACAGGAGGTTACTGTAAACCAACTCTGATTACTGGAAGGCTGTTAGAGATAGTTCTCTACAGGAGGTTACTGTAAATCAACTCTGATTACTGGAAGCCTGTTAGAGGTAGTTCTCTACAGGATGTTACTGTAAATCAACTCTGATTACTGGAAGGCTGTTAGAGGTAGTTCTTTACAGGATGTTACTGTAAATCAACTCTGATTACTGGAAGGCTGTTAGTGGCAGTGACTATTCTTTATATGCCTCTAATGCATGTGTGTGTGCGTGCGTGTGTGTGTGTGTGTGTGTGTGTGTGTGTGTGTGTGTGCGTGCGCGTGTGTGTGCGTGCGTGTGTGTGTGTGTGTGTGTGTCGAAGGAGTGAAGCTGACGGCAGCAGAGGAAGAGGAGTTGAAGAGCAGGTGGCAGGCTGCTCTGGGACCCAGATATCAAGTGGTTGTACGTCTCAGACTAACTTCTCATAGTTACACATATGATCATATACCAGATTACAGTTTGTACAGCTATCCAGACTACATCTATCCAGAGTACAGCTATCCAGAGTACAGCTATCCAGAGTACAGCTATCCAGAGTACAGCTATCCAGAGTACAGCTATCCAGAGTACATCTATCCAGACTACATCTATCCAGAGTACAGCTATCCAGAGTACAGCTATCCAGAGTACATCTATCCAGAGTACAGCTATCCAGAATACAGCTATCCAGAGTACATCTATCCAGAGTACAGCTATCCAGAGTACATCTATCCAGACTACATCTATCCAGAGTACAGCTATCCAGAATACAGCTATCCAGAGTACAGCTATCCAGAGTACAGCTACCAGAGTACATCTATCCAGAGTACATCTATCCAGAGTACAGCTATCCAGAGTACAGCTATACAGACTACAGCTATCCAGAGTACATCTATCCAGAGTACAGCTATCCAGAGTACATCTATCCAGAGTACATCTATCCAGAGTACAGCGATCCAGAGTACAGCTATCCAGAGTACAGCTATCCAGAGTACAGCTATCCAGAGTACAGCTATAAAGAGTACAGCTATCCAGAGTACATCTATCCAGAGTACAGCTATCCAGAGTACATCTATCCAGAGTACAGCTATCCAGAGTACATCTATCCAGAGTACATCTATCCAGAGTACAGCTATACTGCTATACAGAGTACATCTATCCAGAGTACATCTATCCAGAGTACAGCTATCCAGAGTACATCTATCCAGAGTACATCTATCCAGAGTACATCTATCCAGAGTACAGCTATACTGCTATACAGAGTACAGCTATACAGAGTACATCTATACTGCTATACAGAGTACAGCTATACAGAGTACAGCTATACAGAGTACATCTATACTGCTATACAGAGTACAGCTATTCAGAGTACAGCTATACAGAGTACAGCTATATTGCTATACAGAGAACAGCTATACAGAGTACATCTATACAGAGTACATCTATACTGCTATACAGAGTACAGCTATACAGAGAACAGCTATCCAGAGTACAGCTATACAGAGTACAGCTATACAGAGTACATCTATCCAGAGTACATCTATACTGCTATACAGAGTACAGCTATCCAGAGTACAGCTATACAGAGTACATCTATCCAGAGTACATCTATACAGAGTACATCTATACATAGAACAGTCGTGGCCAAAAGTTTTGAGAATGACACAAATATACATTTTCACAAAGTCTGCTGCCTCAGTTTGTATGATGGCAATTTGCATATACTCCAGAATGTTATGAAGAGGGATCAGATGAATTGCAATTCATTTGCAAAGTCCCTCTTTGCCATGCAAATGAACTGAATCCCCCCAAAACATTTCCACTACATTTCAGCCCTGCCACAAAAAGACCAGCTGACATCATGTCAGTGATTCTCTCATTGTGTTGACGAGGACAAGGCTGGAGATCACTCTGTCATGCTGATTGAGTTGAATAACAGACTGGAAGCTTCAAAAGGAGGGTGGTGCTTGGAATCATTGTTCTTCCTCTGTCAACCATGGTTATCTGCAAGGAAACACGTGCCGTCATCATTGCTTTGCACAAAATGGGCTTCACAGGCAAGGATATTGCTGCCAGTAAGATTGCACCTAAATCAACAATTTATCGGATCATCAAGAACTTCAAGAAGAGCGGTTCAATTGTTGTGAAGAAGGCTTCAGGGTGCCCAAGAAAGTACAGCAAGCACCAGGACTGTCTCCTAAAGTTGATTCAGCTGTGGGATCGGGGCACCACCAGTACAGAGCTTGCTCAGGAATGGCAGCAGGCAGGTGTGAGTGCATCTGCACGCACAGTGAGGCGAAGACTTTTGGAGGATGGCCTGGTGTCAAGAAAGGCAGCAAAGAAGCCACTTCTCTCCAGAAAAAACATCAGGGACAGACTGATATTCTGCAAAAGGTACAGGGTTGAGGACTGGGGTAAAGCCATTTTCTCTGATGAATCCCCTTTCCGATTGTTTGGGGCATCCGGAAAAAAGCTTGTCCGGAGAAGACAAGGTGAGCGCTACCATCAGTCCTGTGTCATATGCCACTTATGAAATGCTTGTAAATATACTTCAGTATTCCATAGTAACATCTGACAAAAATATCTAAAGACACTGAAGGCAGCAAACTTTGTGGAAATGAATATTTGTGTCATTCTCAAAACTTTTAGCCTCGACTGTACAGCTATAGAGAGGAGAGTGTTATTAACCCCTACTATCCCTCCCCTTCCCAGGTGTATCAGCTATAGAGAGGAGAGTGTGATTAACCCCTACTATCCCTCCCCTTCCCAGGTGTGTCAGCTATAGAGAGTGTTATTAACCCCTACTATCCCTCCCCTTCCCAGGTGTGTCAGCTATAGAGAGGAGAGTGTTATTAACCCCTACTATCCCTCCTCTTCCCAGGTGTATCAGCTATAGAGAGGAGAGTGTTATTAACCCCTACTATCCCTCCCCTTCCCAGGTGTATCAGCTATAGAGAGGAGAGTGTTATTAACCCCTACTATCCCTCCCCTTCCAGGTGTGTCAGCTATAGAGAGGAGAGTGTTATTAACCCCTACTATCCCTCCCCTTCCCAGGTGTGTCAGCTATAGAGAGGAGAGTGTTTTAACCCCTACTATCCCTCCCCTTCCCAGGTGTATCAGCTATAGAGAGGAGAGTGTTATTAACCCCTACTATCCCTCCCCTTCCCAGGTGTATCAGCTATAGAGAGGAGAGTGTTATTAACCCCTACTATCCCTCCCCTTCCCAGGTGTGTCAGCTATAGAGAGGAGAGTGTTATTAACCCCTACTATCCCTCCCCTTCCCAGGTGTATCAGCTATAGAGAGGAGAGTGTTATTAACCCCTACTATCCCTCCCCTTCCCAGGTGTGTCAGCTATAGAGAGGAGAGTGTTATTAACCCCTACTGTCCCTCCCCTTCCCAGGTGTGTCAGCTATAGAGAGGAGAGTGTTATTAACCCCTACTATCCCTCCCCTTCCCAGGTGTGTCAGCTATAGAGAGGAGAGTGTTATTAACCCCTACTGTCCCTCCCCTTCCCAGGTGTATCAGCTATAGAGAGGAGAGTGTTATTAACCCCTACTATCCCTCCCCTTCCCAGGTGTATCAGCTATAGAGAGGAGAGTGTTATTAACCCCTACTATCCCTCCCCTTCCCAGGTGTATCAGCTATAGAGAGGAGAGTGTTATTAACCCCTACTATCCCTCCCCTTCCCAGGTGTGTCAGCTATAGAGAGGAGAGTGTTATTAACCCCTACTATCCCTCCCCTTCCCAGGTGTGTCAGCTATAGAGAGGAGAGTGTTATTAACCCCTACTATCCCTCCTCTTCCCAGGTGTATCAGCTATAGAGAGTGTTATTAACCCCTACTATCCCTCCCCTTCCCAGGTGTATCAGCTATAGAGAGGAGAGTGTTATTAACCCCTACTATCCCTCCCCTTCCCAGGTGTATCAGCTATAGAGAGGAGAGTGTTATTAACCCCTACTGTCCCTCCCCTTCCCAGGTGTATCAGCTATAGAGAGGAGAGTGTTATTAACCCCTACTATCCCTCCCCTTCCAGGTGTATCAGCTATAGAGAGGAGAGTGTTATTAACCCCTACTATCCCTCCCCTTCCCAGGTGTGTCAGCTATAGAGAGGAGAGTGTTATTAACCCCTACTATCCCTCCCCTTCCCAGGTGTGTCAGCTATAGAGAGGAGAGTGTTATTAACCCCTACTGTCCCTCCCCTTCCCAGGTGTATCAGCTATAGAGAGGAGAGTGTTATTAACCCCTACTATCCCTCCCCTTCCCAGGTGTGTCAGCTATAGAGAGGAGAGTGTTATTAACCCCTACTATCCCTCCCCTTCCCAGGTGTGTCAGCTATAGAGAGGAGAGTGTTATTAACCCCTACTATCCCTCCCCTTCCCAGGTGTATCAGCTATAGAGAGGAGAGTGTTATTAACCCCTACTATCCCTCCCCTTCCCAGGTGTATCAGCTATAGAGAGGAGAGTGTTATTAACCCCTACTATCCCTCCCCTTCCCAGGTGTATCAGCTATAGAGAGGAGAGTGTTATTAACCCCTACTATCCCTCCCCTTCCCAGGTGTGTCAGCTATAGAGAGGAGAGTGTTATTAACCCCTACTATCCCTCCCCTTCCCAGGTGTATCAGCTATAGAGAGGAGAGTGTTATTAACCCCTACTATCCCTCCCCTTCCCAGGTGTATCAGCTATAGAGAGGAGAGTGTTATTAACCCCTACTATCCCTCCCCTTCCCAGGTGTGTCAGCTATAGAGAGGAGAGTGTTATTAACCCCTACTATCCCTCCCCTTCCCAGGTGTATCAGCTATAGAGAGGAGAGTGTTATTAACCCCTACTATCCCTCCCCTTCCCAGGTGTATCAGCTATAGAGAGGAGAGTGTTATTAACCCCTACTATCCCTCCCCTTCCCAGGTGTGTCAGCTATAGAGAGGAGAGTGTTATTAACCCCTACTATCCCTCCCCTTCCCAGGTGTATCAGCTATAGAGAGGAGAGTGTTATTAACCCCTACTATCCCTCCCCTTCCCAGGTGTGTCAGCTATAGAGAGGAGAGTGTTATTAACCCCTACTATCCCTCCCCTTCCCAGGTGTATCAGCTATAGAGAGGAGAGTGTTATTAACCCCTACTATCCCTCCCCTTCCCAGGTGTATCAGCTATAGAGAGGAGAGTGTTATTAACCCCTACTATCCCTCCCCTTCCCAGGTGTGTCAGCTATAGAGAGGAGAGTGTTATTAACCCCTACTATCCCTCCCCTTCCCAGGTGTATCAGCTATAGAGAGGAGAGTGTTATTAACCCCTACTATCCCTCCCCTTCCAGGTGTATCAGCTATAGAGAGGAGAGTGTTATTAACCCCTACTATCCCTCCCCTTCCCAGGTGTGTCAGCTATAGAGAGGAGAGTGTTATTAACCCCTACTATCCCTCCCCTTCCCAGGTGTATCAGCTATAGAGAGGAGAGTGTTATTAACCCCTACTATCCCTCCCCTTCCCAGGTGTGTCAGCTATAGAGAGGAGAGTGTTATTAACCCCTACTATCCCTCCCCTTCCCAGGTGTGTCAGCTATAGAGAGGAGAGTGTTATTAACCCCTACTATCCCTCCCCTTCCCAGGTGTGTCAGCTATAGAGAGGAGAGTGTTATTAACCCCTACTATCCCTCCCCTTCCCAGGTGTGTCAGCTATAGAGAGGAGAGTGTTATTAACCCTACTATCCCTCCCCTTCCAGGTGTATCAGCTATAGAGAGGAGAGTGTTATTAACCCCTACTATCCCTCCCCTTCCCAGGTGTGTCAGCTATAGAGATGAGAGTGTTATTAACCCCTACTATCCCTCCCCTTCCCAGGTGTATCAGCTATAGAGAGGAGAGTGTTATTAACCCCTACTATCCCTCCCCTTCCCAGGTGTGTCAGCTATAGAGAGGAGAGTGTTATTAACCCCTACTATCCCTCCCCTTCCCAGGTGTATCAGCTATAGAGAGGAGAGTGTTATTAACCCCTACTATCCCTCCCCTTCCCAGGTGTGTCAGCTATAGAGAGGAGAGTGTTATTAACCCCTACTATCCCTCCCCTTCCCAGGTGTGTCAGCTATAGAGAGGAGAGTGTCATTAACCCCTACTATCCCTCCTCTTCCCAGGTGTATCAGCTATAGAGAGGAGAGTGTTATTAACCCCTACTATCCCTCCCCTTCCCAGGTGTATCAGCTATAGAGAGGAGAGTGTTATTAACCCCTACTATCCCTCCCCTTCCCAGGTGTGTCAGCTATAGAGAGGAGAGTGTTATTAACCCCTACTATCCCTCCCCTTCCCAGGTGTGTCAGCTATAGAGAGGAGAGTGTTATTAACCCCTACTATCCCTCCTCTTCCAGGTGTGTCAGCTATAGAGAGTGTTATTAACCCCTACTATCCCTCCCCTTCCCAGGTGTATCAGCTATAGAGAGGAGAGTGTTATTAACCCCTACTATCCCTCCCCTTCCCAGGTGTATCAGCTATAGAGAGGAGAGTGTTATTAACCCCTACTATCCCTCCCCTTCCCAGGTGTATCAGCTATAGAGAGGAGAGTGTTATTAACCCCTACTATCCCTCCCCTTCCCAGGTGTATCAGTTATAGAGAGGAGAGTGTTATTAACCCCTACTATCCCTCCCCTTCCCAGGTGTATCAGTTATAGAGAGGAGAGTGTTATTAACCCCTACTATCCCTCCCCTTCCCAGGTGTGTCAGCTATAGAGAGGAGAGTGTTATTAACCCCTACTATCCCTCCCCTTCCCAGGTGTATCAGCTATAGAGAGTGTTATTAACCCCTACTATCCCTCCCCTTCCCAGGTGTATCAGCTATAGAGAGTGTTATTAACCCCTACTATCCCTCCCCTTCCCAGGTGTATCAGTTATAGAGAGGAGAGTGTTATTAACCCCTACTATCCCTCCCCTTCCAGGTGTGTCAGCTATAGAGAGGAGAGTGTTATTAACCCCTACTATCCCTCCCCTTCCTAGGTGTATCAGCTATAGAGAGTGTTATTAACCCCTACTATCCCTCCTCTTCCCAGGTGTGTCAGCTATAGAGAGTGTTATTAACCCCTACTATCCCTCCTCTTCCCAGGTGTATCAGCTATAGAGAGGAGAGTGTTATTAACCCCTACTATCCCTCCCCTTCCCAGGTGTATCAGCTATAGAGAGGAGAGTGTTATTAACCCCTACTATCCCTCCCCTTCCCAGGTGTATCAGCTATAGAGAGGAGAGTGTTATTAACCCCTACTATCCCTCCTCTTCCCGGGTGTGTCAGCTATAGAGAGTGTTATTAACCCCTACTATCCCTCCCCTTCCCAGGTGTATCAGCTATAGAGAGGAGAGTGTTATTAACCCCTACTATCCCTCCCCTTCCCAGGTGTGTCAGCTATAGAGAGGAGAGTGTTATTAACCCCTACTATCCCTCCCCTTCCCAGGTGTATCAGCTATAGAGAGGAGAGTGTTATTAACCCCTACTATCCCTCCTCTTCCCAGGTGTATCAGCTATAGAGAGGAGAGTGTTATTAACCCCTACTATCCCTCCCCTTCCCAGGTGTGTCAGCTATAGAGAGGAGAGTGTTATTAACCCCTACTATCCCTCCCCTTCCCAGGTGTATCAGCTATAGAGAGGAGAGTGTTATTAACCCCTACTATCCCTCCCCTTCCCAGGTGTATCAGCTATAGAGAGGAGAGTGTTATTAACCCCTACTATCCCTCCTCTTCCCAGGTGTGTCAGCTATAGAGAGGAGAGTGTTATTAACCCCTACCATCCCTCCTCTTCCCAGGTGTGTCAGCTATAGAGAGGAGAGTGTTATTAACCCCTACTATCCCTCCCCTTCCCAGGTGTATCAGCTATAGAGAGGAGAGTGTTATTAACCCCTACTATCCCTCCCCTTCCCAGGTGTATCAGCTATAGAGAGGAGAGTGTTATTAACCCCTACTATCCCTCCCCTTCCCAGGTGTGTCAGCTATAGAGAGGATAGTGTTATTAACCCCTACTATCCCTCCCCTTCCCAGGTGTATCAGCTATAGAGAGTGTTATTAACCCCTACTATCCCTCCTCTTCCCAGGTGTGTCAGCTATAGAGAGGAGAGTGTTATTAACCCCTACTACCCCCTCCCCTTCCCAGGTGTGTCAGCTATAGAGAGTGTTATTAACCCCTACTATCCTCCCTTCCCAGGTGTATCAGCTATAGAGAGGAGAGTGTTATTAACCCCTACTATCCCTCCTCTTCCCGGGTGTGTCAGCTATAGAGAGTGTTATTAACCCCTACTATCCCTCCCCTTCCAGGTGTATCAGCTATAGAGAGGAGAGTGTTATTAACCCCTACTATCCCTCCCCTTCCCAGGTGTGTCAGCTATAGAGAGGAGAGTGTTATTAACCCCTACTATCCCTCCCCTTCCCAGGTGTATCAGCTATAGAGAGGAGAGTGTTATTGACCCCTACTATCCCTCCTCTTCCCAGGTGTATCAGCTATAGAGAGGAGAGTGTTATTAACCCCTACTATCCCTCCCCTTCCCAGGTGTGTCAGCTATAGAGAGGAGAGTGTTATTAACCCCTACTATCCCTCCCCTTCCCAGGTGTATCAGCTATAGAGAGGAGAGTGTTATTAACCCCTACTATCCCTCCCCTTCCCAGGTGTATCAGCTATAGAGAGGAGAGTGTTATTAACCCCTACTATCCCTCCTCTTCCCAGGTGTGTCAGCTATAGAGAGGAGAGTGTTATTAACCCCTACTATCCCTCCTCTTCCCAGGTGTGTCAGCTATAGAGAGGAGAGTGTTATTAACCCCTACTATCCCTCCCCTTCCCAGGTGTATCAGCTATAGAGAGGAGAGTGTTATTAACCCCTACTATCCCTCCCCTTCCCAGGTGTATCAGCTATAGAGAGGAGAGTGTTATTAACCCCTACTATCCCTCCCCTTCCCAGGTGTGTCAGCTATAGAGAGGATAGTGTTATTAACCCCTACTATCCCTCCCCTTCCCAGGTGTATCAGCTATAGAGAGTGTTATTAACCCCTACTATCCCTCCTCTTCCCAGGTGTGTCAGCTATAGAGAGGAGAGTGTTATTAACCCCTACTACCCCTCCCCTTCCCAGGTGTGTCAGCTATAGAGAGTGTTATTAACCCCTACTATCCCTCCTCTTCCCAGGTGTGTCAGCTATAGAGAGTGTTATTAACCCCTACTATCCCTCCCCTTCCAGGTGTATCAGCTATAGAGAGGAGAGTGTTATTAACCCTACTATCCCTCCCTTCCCAGGTGTGTCAGCTATAGAGAGGAGAGTGTTATTAACCCCTACTATCCCTCCCTTCCCAGGTGTATCAGCTATAGAGAGGAGAGTGTTATTAACCCCTACTATCCTCCCCTTCCCAGGTGTATCAGCTATAGAGAGGAGAGTGTTATTAACCCCTACTATCCCTCCTCTTCCCGGGTGTGTCAGCTATAGAGAGTGTTATTAACCCCTACTATCCCTCCCCTTCCCAGGTGTATCAGCTATAGAGAGGAGAGTGTTATTAACCCCTACTATCCCTCCCCTTCCCAGGTGTGTCAGCTATAGAGAGGAGAGTGTTATTAACCCCTACTATCCTCCCCTTCCCAGGTGTATCAGCTATAGAGAGGAGAGTGGTTATTAACCCCTACTATCCCTCCCCTTCCCAGGTGTGTCAGCTATAGAGAGGAGAGTGTTATTAACCCCTACTATCCCTCCCCTTCCCAGGTGTATCAGCTATAGAGAGGAGAGTGTTATTAACCCCTACTATCCCTCCCCTCCCAGGTGTATCAGCTATAGAGAGGAGAGTGTTATTAACCCCTACTATCCCTCCTCTTCCCGGTGTGTCAGCTATAGAGAGTGTTATTAACCCCTACTATCCCTCCCCTTCCCAGGTGTATCAGCTATAGAGAGGAGAGTGTTATTAACCCCTACTATCCCTCCCCTTCCCAGGTGTGTCAGCTATAGAGAGGAGAGTGTTATTAAACCCCTACTATCCCTCCCCTTCCCAGGTGTATCAGCTATAGAGAGAGAGTGTTATTAACCCCACTATCCCTCCCCTTCCCCAGGTGTATCAGCTATAGAGAGGAGAGTGTTATTAACCCCTACTATCCCTCCCCTTCCCAGGTGTATCAGCTATAGAGAGGAGAGTGTTATTAACCCCTACTATCCCTCCTCTTCCCAGGTGTGTCAGCTATAGAGAGGAGAGTGTTATTAACCCCTACTATCCCTCCTCTTCCCAGGTGTGTCAGCTATAGAGAGGAGAGTGTTATTAACCCCCTACTATCCTCCCCTTCCCAGGTGTATCAGCTTATAGAGAATAGAGTGTTATTAACCCCTACTATCCCTCCCTTCCCAGGTGTGTCAGCTATAGAGAGGATAGTGTTATTAACCCCTACTATCCCTCCCTTCCCAGGTGTATCAGCTATAGAGAGTGTTATTACACGCCTACTATCCTCTCTTCCCAGGTGTGTCAGCTATAAGAAGGGAGAGTGTTATTAACGCCCTACTATCCCTCCCTTCCCAAGGTGTGTCAGCTATAGAGAGGAGTGTTTATTAACCCTACTATCCCTCCCCTCCCAGGTGTATCAGCTATAGAGAGGAGAGTGTTATTACCCCTACTATCCTCCCTCCCCTTCCCAGGTGTATCAGCTATAGAGAGGAGAGTGTTATTAACCCCTACTATCCCTCCTCTTCCCAGGTGTGTCAGCTTAGAGAGGAGAGGTGTTATTAACCCCTACTATCCCTCCTCTTCCCAGGTGTGGTCAGCTATAGAGAGGAGAGTGTTATTAACCCCTACTATCCTCCCCTTCCCAGGTGTATCAGCTATAGAGAGGAGAGTGTTATTAACCCCTACTACCCTCCTCTTCCCAGGTGTGTCCCAGCTATAGAGAGTGTTATTAACCCCTACTATCCCTCCTCTTCCCAGGTGTGTCAGCTATAGAGAGGAGAGTGTTATTAACCCCTACTATCCCTCCTCTTCCCAGGTGTGTCAGCTATAGAAGTGTTATTAACCCCTACTATCCCTCCCCTTCCCAGGTGTGTCAGCTATAGAGAGGAGAGTGTTATTAAACCCCTACTATCCCTCCTCTTCCCAGGTGTGTCAGCTATAGAGAGTGTTATTAACCCTACTATCCCTCCCCTTCCCAGGTGTGTCAGCCTATAGAGAGGAGAGTGTTATTAACCCCTACTGTCCCTCTCTTCCCAGGTGTGTCAGCTATAGAGTGTTATTAACCCTACTATCCCTCCCCTTCCCAGGTGGTGTCAGCTATAGAGAGTGTTATTAACCCCTACTATCCCTCCTCTTCCCAGGTGTGTCAGCTATAGAGAGTGTTATTAACCCCTACTATCCCTCCTCTTCCAGGTGTGTCAGCTATAGACAGTGTTATTAACCCCTACTATCCCTCCTCTTCCCAGGTGTATCAGCTATAGAGAGTGTTATTAACCCCCTACTATCCCTCCTCTTCCCAGGTGTTGTCAGCTATAGAGAGTGTTATTAACCCCTACTATCCCTCCCCTTCCCAGGTGTATCAGCTATAGAGAGGAGAGTGTTATTAACCCCTTCTATCCCTCCCCTTCCCAGGTGTGTCAGCTATAGAGAGGAGAGTGTTATTAACCCCTACTATCCCGCCCCTTCCCAGGTGTATCAGCTTATAGAGAGGAGAGTGTTATTAACCCCTACTATCCCTCCTCTTCCCAGGTGTGTCAGCTATAGAGAGTGTTATTAACCCCTACTATCCCTCCTCTTCCCAGGTGTGTCAGCTATAGAGAGTGTTATTAACCCCTACTATCCCTCCTCTTCCCAGGTGTGTCAGCTATAGAGAGGAGAGTGTTATTAACCCCTACTATCCCTCCTCTTCCCAGGTGTATCAGCTATAGAGAGTGTTATTAACCCCTACTATCCCCTCCTCTTCCCAGGTGTGTCAGCTATAGAGAGTGTTTATTAACCCCTACTATCCCTCCCCTTCCCAGGTGTATCAGCTATAGAGAAGTGTTATTAACCCCTACTATCCCTCCCTCTTCCCAGGTGTGTCCGCTATAGAGAGGAGTGTTATTAACCCCTACTATCCCTCCTCTTCCCAGGTGTATCAGCTAGAGAGAGTGTTATTAACCCCTACTATCCCTCCTCTTCCCAGATGTATCAGCTAGAGAGAGTGTTATTAACCCCTACTATCCCTCCTCTTCCCAGATGTATCAGCTGAGAGAGTGTTATTAACCCCTACTATCCCTCCTCTTCCCAGGTGTTATCAGCTATAGAGAGGAGAGTGTTATTAACCCCTACTATCCCTCCTCTTCCCAGGTGTGTCAGCTATAGAGAGGAGAGTGTATTAACCCCTACTATCCCTCCTCTTCCCAGGTGTGTCAGCTATAGAGAGTATTATTAACCCCTACTATCCCTCCCCTTCCCAGGTGTGTCAGCTATAGAGAGTGTTATTAACCCCTACTATCCCTCCCCTTCCCAGGTGTGTCAGCTATAGAGAGTGTTATTAACCCCTACTGTCCCTCCCCTTCCCAGGTGTGTCAGCTATAGAGAGGAGAGTGTTATTAACCCCTACTATCCCGCCCCTTCCCAGGTGTGTCAGCTATAGAGAGGAGAGTGTTATTAACCCCTACTATCCCTCCCCTTCCCAGGTGTGTCAGCTATAGAGAGTGTTATTAACCCCTACTATCCCTCCCCTTCCCAGGTGTGTCAGCTATAGAGAGGAGAGTGTTATTAACCCCTACTATCCCTCCCCTTCCCAGGTGTGTCAGCTATAGAGAGGAGAGTGTTATTAACCCCTACTATCCCTCCTCTTCCCAGGTGTGTCAGCTATAGAGAGGAGAGTGTTATTAACCCCTACTATCGAGAGTGTTATTAACCCCTACTATCCCTTCCCATTCCAGGTGTATCAGCTATAGAGCGGAGAGGTTATTAACCCCTACTATCCCTCCTCTTCCCAGGTGTGTCAGCTATAGAGAGGGTTATTAACCCTACTATCCTCATCTACCAGGTGTGTCAGCTCGATAGAGAGAGGAGTGTTATTAACCCCTACTATCCCTCCTCTTCCCAGGTGTGTCAGCTATAGAGAGTGTTATTAACCCCTACTATCCCTCCTCGTCCAGGCTGTTTTTCCCAGCTATAGAGAGGAGAGGGTATTAACCCCTACTATCCCTCCCCTCTCCCAGGGTGTCAGCTATAGAGTGTTTAATTAACCCCTTACTATCCCTCCCTTCCCAGGTGTGGTCAGCTATAGAGAGGAGAGTGTTATTAACCCCTACTATCCCCTCCTCTCCCAGGTGTGTCAGCTATAGAGAGTGTTATTAAACCCCTACTATCCTCCCCTTCCCAGGTGTGTCAGCTATAGAGAGGAGAGTGTTATTAACCCCTACTGTCCCTCCTCTTCCCAGGTGTGTCAGCTATAGAGTGTTATTACCCTACTATCCCTCCCCTTCCCAGGTGTGTCAGCTATAGAGAGTGTTATTAACCCCCTACTATCCCTCCTCTTCCCAGGTGTGTCAGCTATAGAGAGTGTTATTAACCCTACTATCCCTCCTCTTCCCAGGTGTATCAGCTATAGAGAGTGTTATTAACCCCTACTATCCCTCCTCTTCCCAGGTGTGTCAGCTATAGAGAGTGTTATTAACCCCTACTATCCCTCCCCTTCCCAGGTGTATCAGCTATAGAGAGGAGAGTGTTATTAACCCCTTCTATCCCTCCCCTTCCCAGGTGTGTCAGCTATAGAGAGGAGAGTGTTATTAACCCCTACTATCCCGCCCCTTCCCAGGTGTATCAGCTATAGAGAGGAGAGTGTTATTAACCCCTACTATCCCTCCTCTTCCCAGGTGTGTCAGCTATAGAGAGTGTTATTAACCCCTACTATCCCTCCTCTTCCCAGGTGTGTCAGCTATAGAGAGTGTTATTAACCCCTACTATCCCTCCTCTTCCCAGGTGTGTCAGCTATAGAGAGGAGAGTGTTATTAACCCCTACTATCCCTCCTCTTCCCAGGTGTATCAGCTATAGAGAGTGTTATTTACCCCTACTATCCCTCCTCTTCCCAGGTGTGTCAGCTATAGAGAGTGTTATTAACCCCTACTATCCCTCCCCTTCCCAGGTGTATCAGCTATAGAGAGTGTTATTAACCCCTACTATCCCTCCTCTTCCCAGGTTGTGTCAGCTATAGAGAGGAGTGTTATTAACCCCTACTATCCCTCCTCTTCCCAGGTGTATCAGCTAGAGAGATTGTTATTAACCCCTACTATCCCTCCTCTTCCAGATGTATCAGCTAGAGAGAGTGTTATTAACCCCTACTATCCCTCCTCTTCCCAGATGTATCAGCTAGAGAGAGTGTTATTAACCCCTACTATCCCTCCTCTTCCCAGGTGTATCAGCTATAGAGAGGAGAGTGTTATTAACCCCTACTATCCCTCCTCTTCCCAGGTGTGTCAGCTATAGAGAGTATTATTAACCCCTACTATCCCTCCCCTTCCCAGGTGTGTCAGCTATAGAGAGTGTTATTAACCCCTACTATCCCTCCCCTTCCCAGGTGTGTCAGCTATAGAGAGTGTTATTAACCCCTACTGTCCCTCCCCTTCCCAGGTGTGTCAGCTATAGAGAGGAGAGTGTTATTAACCCCTACTATCCCGCCCCTTCCCAGGTGTGTCAGCTATAGAGAGGAGAGTGTTATTAACCCCTACTATCCCTCCCCTTCCCAGGTATGTCAGCTATAGAGAGTGTTATTAACCCCTACTATCCCTCCCCTTCCCAGGTGTGTCAGCTATAGAGAGGAGAGTGTTATTAACCCCTACTATCCCTCCCCTTCCCAGGTGTGTCAGCTATAGAGAGGAGAGTGTTATTAACCCCTACTATCCCTCCTCTTCCAGGTGTGTCAGCTATAGAGAGTGTTATTAACCCCTACTATCCCTCCCCTTCCCAGGTGTGTCAGCTATAGAGAGGAGAGTGTTATTAACCCCTACTATCCCTCCCCTTCCCAGGTGTGTCAGCTACAGAGAGTGTTATTAACCCCTACTATCCCTCCTCTTCCCAGGTGTGTCAGCTATAGAGAGTGTTATTAACCCCTACTATCCCTCCTCTTCCCAGGTGTGTCAGCTAGACTATCCCGCCCCTTCCCAGGTGTGTCAGCTATAGAGAGTGTTATTAACCCCTACTATCCCTCCTCTTCCCAGGTGTGTCAGCTATAGAGAGTGTTTATTAACCCCTACTATCCCTCCTCTTCCCAGGTGTGTCAGCTATAGAGAGGAGAGTGTTATTAACCCCTACTATCCCTCCTCTTCCCAGGTGTATCAGCTATAGAGAGTGTTATTAACCCCTACTATCCCTCCTCTTCCCAGGTGTGTCAGCTATAGAGAGTGTTATTAACCCCTACTATCCCTCCCCTTCCCAGGTGTATCAGCTATAGAGAGTGTTATTAACCCCTACTATCCCTCCTCTTCCCAGGTGTGTCAGCTATAGAGAGGAGTGTTATTAACCCCTACTATCCCTCCTCTTCCCAGGTGTATCAGCTAGAGAGAGTGTTATTAACCCCTACTATCCCTCCTCTTCCCAGATGTATCAGCTAGAGAGAGTGTTATTAACCCCTACTATCCCTCCTCTTCCCAGATGTATCAGCTAGAGAGAGTGTTATTAACCCTACTATCCCTCCTCTTCCCAGGTGTATCAGCTATAGAGAGGAGAGTGTTATTAACCCCTACTATCCCTCCTCTTCCCAGGTGTGTCAGCTATAGAGAGGAGAGTGTTATTAACCCCTACTATCCCTCCTCTTCCCAGGTGTGTCAGCTATAGAGAGTATTATTAACCCCTACTATCCCTCCCCTTCCCAGGTGTGTCAGCTATAGAGAGTGTTATTAACCCCTACTATCCTCCCCTTCCCAGGTGTGTCAGCTATAGAGAGTGTTATTAACCCCTACTGTCCCTCCCCTTCCCAGGTGTGTCAGCTATAGAGAGGAGAGTGTTATTAACCCCTACTATCCCGCCCCTTCCCAGGTGTGTCAGCTATAGAGAGGAGAGTGTTATTAACCCCTACTATCCCTCCCTTCCCAGGTGTGTCAGCTATAGAGAGTGTTATTAACCCCTACTATCCCTCCCCTTCCCAGGTGTGTCAGCTATAGAGAGGAGAGTGTTATTAACCCCTACTATCCCTCCCTTCCCAGGTGTGTCAGCTATAGAGAGGAGAGTGTTATTAACCCCTACTATCCCTCCTCTTCCCAGGTGTGTCAGCTATAGAGAGTGTTATTACCCCTACTATCCCTCCCCTTCCCAGGTGTGTCAGCTATAGAGAGGAGAGTGTTATTAACCCCTACTATCCCTCCCCTTCCCAGGTGTGTCAGCTACAGAGAGTGTTATTAACCCCTACTATCCCTCCTCTTCCCAGGTGTGTCAGCTATAGAGAGTGTTATTAACCCCTACTATCCCTCCTCTTCCCAGGTGTGTCAGCTAGACTATCCCGCCCCTTCCCAGGTGTGTCAGCTATAGAGAGGAGAGTGTTATTAACCCCTACTATCCTCCTCTTCCCAGGTGTGTCAGCTATAGAGAGGAGAGTGTTATTAACCCCTACTATCCCTCCTCTTCCCAGGTGTGTCAGCTATAGAGAGGAGAGTGTTATTAACCCCTACTATCCCTCCCCTTCCCAGGTGTATCAGTTATAGAGAGGAGAGTGTTATTAACCCCTACTATCCCTCCCCTTCCCAGGTGTATCAGCTATAGAGAGGAGAGTGTTATTAACCCCTACTATCCCTCCCCTTCCCAGGTGTGTCAGCTATAGAGAGGATAGTGTTATTAACCCCTACTATCCCTCCCCTTCCCAGGTGTATCAGCTATAGAGAGTGTTATTAACCCCTACTATCCCTCCTCTTCCCAGGTGTGTCAGCTATAGAGAGGAGAGTGTTATTAACCCCTACTACCCCTCCCCTTCCCAGGTGTGTCAGCTATAGAGAGTGTTATTAACCCCTACTATCCCTCCTCTTCCCAGGTGTGTCAGCTATAGAGAGTGTTATTAACCCCTACTATCCCGCCCCTTCCCAGGTGTGTCAGCTATAGAGAGTGTTATTAACCCCTACTATCCCTCCCCTTCCCAGGTGTGTCAGCTATAGAGAGTGTTATTAACCCCTACTGTCCCTCCCCTTCCCCGGTGTGTCAGCTATAGAGAGGAGAGTGTTATTAACCCTACTATCCCGCCCCTTCCCAGGTGTGTCAGCTATAGAGAGGAGAGTGTTATTAACCCCTACTATCCCTCCCCTTCCCAGGTGTGTCAGCTATAGAGAGTGTTATTAACCCCTACTATCCCTCCCTTCCCAGGTGTGTCAGCTATAGAGAGGAGAGTGTTATTAACCCCTACTATCCCTCCCCTTCCCAGGTGTGTCAGCTATAGAGAGGAGAGTGTTATTAACCCCTACTATCCCTCCTCTTCCCAGGTGTGTCAGCTATAGAGAGTGTTATTAACCCCTACTATCCCTCCCCTTCCCAGGTGTGTCAGCTATAGAGAGGAGAGTGTTATTAACCCCTACTATCCCTCCCCTTCCCAGGTGTGTCAGCTACAGAGAGTGTTATTAACCCCTACTATCCCTCCTCTTCCCAGGTGTGTCAGCTATAGAGAGTGTTATTAACCCCTACTATCCCTCCTCTTCCCAGGTGTGTCAGCTAGACTATCCCGCCCCTTCCCAGGTGTGTCAGCTATAGAGAGTTTTATTAACCCCTACTATCCTCCTCTTCCCAGGTGTGTCAGCTATAGAGAGTGTTATTAACCCCTACTATCCCGCCCCTTCCCAGGTGTGTCAGCTATAGAGAGGAGAGTGTTATTAACCCCTACTATCCCTCCCCTTCCCAGGTGTGTCAGCTATAGAGAGTGTTATTAACCCCTACTATCCCTCCTCTTCCCAGGTGTATCAGCTATAGAGAATGTTATTAACCCCTACTATCCCTCCCCTTCCCAGGTGTGTCAGCTATAGAGAGGAGAGTGTTATTAACCCCTACTATCCCTCCTCTTCCCAGGTGTGTCAGCTATAGAGAGTGTTATTAACCCCTACTATCCCTCCTCTTCCCAGGTGTGTCAGCTATAGAGAGTGTTATTAACCCCTACTATCCCTCCTCTTCCCAGGTGTGTCAGCTATAGAGAGTGTTATTAACCCCTACTATCCCTCCTCCTCCCAGGTGTGTCAGCTATAGAGAGTGTTATTAACCCCTACTATCCCTCCTCTTCCCAGGTGTGTCAGCTATAGAGAGTGTTATTAACCCCTACTATCCCTCCTCTTCCCAGGTGTGTCAGCTATAGAGAGTGTTATTAACCCCTACTATCCCTCCTCTTCCCAGGTGTGTCAGCTATAGAGAGTGTTATTAACCCCTACTATCCCTCCTCTTCCCAGGTGTGTCAGCTATAGAGAGTGTTATTAACCCCTACTATCCCTCCCCTTCCCAGGTGTGTCAGTTGGAGAGGTTCAGTGAGACCAGCGGTCTAGGCATCAGCACGGAGGCCAGGGCAGGACACCACTACCTGTGCTCCGTCTTACCTGAGGGTCCCGTCGGACAGAGCAGGAAGATACACCCTGGAGACCAGATACTGGAGGTGGGAGGGATTCACATCCAGGCATTCATTTAAACACAACATATTTCACCTTTATTTAACCAGGTAGGCCAGTTGAGAACACCTTTATTTAACCAGGTAGGCTAGTTGAGAACACCTTTATTTAACCAGGTAGGCCAGTTGAGAACACCTTTATTTAACCAGGTAGGCCAGTTGAGAACAGGTTCTCATTTACAACTGTTACCTGGCCAAGAATAAAGCAAAGCAGTTCGACACAAACAACAACACAGAGTTACACATGGAGTAAACAACATACAGTAGAATATATATATATATATATATATATACAGTGAGTGTAAATCAGGTAAGATAAGGGAGGTAAGGCAATAAATAGGCCATAGTGGTGAAATAACTACAATATAGTAATTAAACACTGGAGTGATAGATGTACAGAAGATGATGATTAATTCATTAATTGGTTTGTTCGTTCAATCATTTGTTCATTCATTCATTCATTCATTTGTTCATTCATTCATTCATTCAATCATTTGTTCATTCATTCATTTGTTCATTCATTCATTTGTTCATTCATTCATTCATTTGTTCATTCGTTCATTCATTCGTTTATTCATTCATTCATTCATTCATTTGTTCATTCATTCATGCATTCATTCATTCATTTGTTCATTCGTTTGGTTTGTTAATGAATGAATTTGTTATTTAATTCACTGCTTTGTTCATTAATTCATTCATTTGTTTAGTAATTCATGTATTCACCCATCTACACATCCAATGGAGCATTGACCCTGTTCTGCTATGATGTAGCTACATACGGCACATTCAACATGTATGCTGACCAGACGAGCTTCTCCCCTCTCCCAGGCGAATGGTATCCCTCTGATAGGAGAGACTCACAGAGAGGTGATCAGCGTTCTGAGAGAGCTGCCTCTGTGTGTTTGTATGGTGTGCTGCCGCGTCGTGCACCCACAGCTACGGGACAGTGACCACGATGATGATGATGAAGATGTACAGCTCCCCCTCAAAGAGCTACTGGCTGAGTTCAACGGCAAGGTAGAGAGGGATGGGGAGGAGGGATGGAGGGGGAGATGGAGGGATGGGGTGATGGACGGTGGGATGGAGGAATAGGGAAATGGAGGGGAGATGGAGAGATGGGGTGATGGAGGGATGGGGAGATGGAGAGATGGGGTGATGGAGGGGAGATGGCGGGATGGGGAGATGGAGAGATGGGGTGATGGAGGGGAGATGGAGGGATGTGGAGATGGAGAGATGGGGAGATTGAGGAGGGATGGAGGGGGAGGTGGGATGGAGGAATAGGGAAATGGAGGGGAGATAGAGAGATGGGGTGATGGAGGAGTGGGGAGATGGAGAGTGGGGTGATGGAGGAGTGGGGAGATGGAGGGATGCCGAAATGGAAGGGGAATGGGGAGATGGGATGGATGGATGGGAAGATGAAGGGATATGGAGATGGATGGAAATGGAGATGGAGGGATATGGAGATGGATGGATATGGAGATGGAGGGATATGGAGATGGAGGGATATGGAGATGAAGGGATATGGAGATGGATGGATATGGAGATGGAGGGATATGGAGATGGAGGGATATGGAGATGGAGGGATATGGAGATGGAGGGAGATGGAGGGATATGGAGATGGAGGGATATGGAGATGGAGGGATATGGAGATGGAGGGATATGGAGATGAAGGGATATGGAGATGGAGGGATATGGAGATGGAGGGATATTGAGATGGGGGATATGGAGATGGAGGGATATAGAGATGGAGGGATGTGGAGATGGAGGGATATGGAGATGGAGGGATGTGGAGATGGAGGGATATGGAGATGGAAAGATATGGAGATGGAGGGATATAGAGATGGAGGGATATTGAGATGGGGGATATGGAGATGGAGGGATATAGAGATGGAGGGATGTGGAGATGGAGGGATATGGAGATGGAGGGATGTGGAGATGGAGGGATATGGAGATGGAGGGATATGGAGATGGAGGGGGTAGGAGGGATGGAGGGGGAGGTGGGATGGAGGGGAGATAGAGAGATGGGGTGATGGAGGAATATGGAGATGGAGGGATATGGAGATGGAGGGATATGGAGATGGAGGGATATGGAGATGGATGGATGGGAAGATGAAGGTGTGGGGTGATGGAGGAATATGGAGATGGAGGGATATGGAGATGGAGGGATATAGAGATGGAGGGATATGGAGATGGAGGGATATAGAGATGGAGGAATATGGAGATGGAGGCATATGGAGATGGAGGGATATAGAGATGGAGGGATATGGAGATGGCGAGATATGGAGATGAATGGATGGGAAGATGAAGGGGTGGGGTGATGGAGGAATATGGAGATGGAGGGATATGGAGATGGAGGGATATGGAGATGGAGGGATATAGAGATGGAGGGATATAGAGATGGAGGGAGATTGAGATGGAGGGATATGAGGATGGAGGGATGTGGAGATGGAGGGATATAGAGATGGAGGGATATAGAGATGGAGGGATATGGAGATGGAGGGATATGGAGATGGAGGAATATGTAGATGGTGGAATATGGAGATGGAGGGATATGGAGATGGAGGGATGTGGAGATGGAGGGATGTGGAGATGGAGGGATATAGAGATTGAGGGATATGGAGATGGAGGGATATGGAGATGGAGGGATATGGAGATGGAGGGATATGGAGATGGAGGGATGTGGAGATGGAGGGATGTGGAGATGGAGGGATATGGAGATGGAGGGATATGGAGATGGAGGGATATGGATGGAGATGGAGGGATATAGAGGTGGAGGGATATAGAGATGGGGGGATGTGGAGATGGAGGGATGTGGAGATGGAGGGATATGGAGATGGAGGGATGTGGAGATGGAGGGATATGGAGGTGGAGGGATATAGAGATGGAGGGATGTGGAGATGGAGGGATATGGAGATGGAGGGATATGGATGGAGATGGAGGGATGTGGAGATGGAGGGATATGGAGATGGAGGGATATGGATGGAGATGGAGGGATATGGAGAAGGAGGGATATGGAGATGGAGAGATATGGAGATGGAGGGATATAGAGATGGAGGGATATGGAGATGGAGAGATATGGAGATGGAGGGATATGGAGATGGAGGGATGTGGAGATGGAGGGATATGGGGATGGAGGGATGTGGAGATGGAGGGATATAGAGATGGAGGGATATGGAGATGGAGGAATATGTAGATGGAGGGATATGGAGATGGAGGGATGTGGAGATGGAGGGATGTGGAGATTGAGGGATATAGAGATGGAGGGATATAGAGATGGAGGGATATGGAGATGGAGGGATATGGAGATGGAGGGATATGGAGATGAAGGGATATGGAGATGGAGGGATGGGGAGATGGAGGAATATGGAGATGGAGGAATATGGAGATGGAGGGATATAGAGATGGAGGAATATGGAGATGGAGGGATATGGAGATGGAGGGATGTGGAGATGGAGGGATGTGGAGATGGAGGGATGTGGAAATGGAGGGATATAGAGATGGAGGGATATAGAGATGGAGGGATATGGAGATGGAGGGATATGGAGATGGAGGAATATGGAGATGGAGGGATATGGAGATGGAGGGATATGGAGATGGAGGGATGTGGAGATGGAGGGATATGGAGATGGAGGGATATGGAGATGGAGGTATATGGAGATGGAGGAATATGGAGATGGAGGAATATGGAGATGGAGGGATATGGAGATGGAGGGATGTGGAGATGGAGGGATATAGAGATGGAGGGATATAGAGATGGAGGGATATGGAGATGGAGGGATATGGAGATGGAGGAATATGGAGATGGAGGGATATGGAGATGGAGGGATATGGAGATGGAGGGATGTGGAGATGGAGGGATATGGAGATGGAGGGATATGGAGATGGAGGGATATAGAGATGGAGGGATATGGAGATGGAGGTATATGGAGATGGAGGAATATGGAGATGGAGGGATATGGAGATGGAGGGATATGGAGATGGAGGGATGTGGAGATGGAGGGATATGGAGATGGAGGAATATAGACATGGAGGGATATGGAGATGGAGGGATATGGAGATGGAGGGATGTGGAGATGGAGGGATATGGAGATGGAGGAATATAGACATGGAGGGATATGGAGATGGAGGGATATGGAGATGGAGGGATGTGGAGATGGAGGGATATTGAGATGGAGGGATATGGAGATGGAGGGATATGGAGATGGAGGGATATGGAGATGGAGGGATATGGAGATGGAGGGATATGGAGATGAAGGGATATGGAGATGGAGGGATATGGAGATGGAGGGATGGGGAGATGGAGGAATATGGAGATGGAGGAATATGGAGATGGAGGGATATAGAGATGGGAGGAATATGGAGATGGAGGGATATGGAGATGGAGGGAATGTGGAGATGGAGGGATGTGGAGATGGAGGGATGTGGAAATGGAGGGATATTAGAGATGGAGGGGATATAGAGATGGAGGGATATGGAGATGGAGGGATATGGAGATGGAGGAATATGGAGAATGGAGGGATATGGAGATGGAGGGATATGGAGATGGAGGGATGTGGAGATGGAGGGATATGGAGATGGGAGGGATAGTGGAGATGGAGGTATATGGAGATGGAGGAATATGGAGATGGAGGGATATGGAGATGGAGGGATGTGGAGATGGAGGGATATAGAGATGGAGGGATATAGAAGATGGAGGGAATATGGAGATGGAGGGAATGGAATGGAGGAATATGGAGATGGAGGGATATGGAGATGGAGGGATATGGAGATGGAGGGATGTGGAGATGGAGGGATATGGAGATGGAGGGATATGGAGATGGAGGGATATAGAGATGGAGGGATATGGAGATGGAGGTATATGGAGATGGAGGAATATGGAGATGGAGGGATATGGAGATGGAGGGATATGGAGATGGAGGGATGTGGAGATGGAGGGATATGGAGATGGAGGAATATAGACATGGAGGGATATGGAGATGGAGGGATATGGAGATGGAGGGATGTGGAGATGGAGGGATATGGAGATGGAGGAATATAGACATGGAGGGATATGGAGATGGAGGGATATGGAGATGGAGGGATGTGGAGATGGAGGGATATTGAGATGGAGGGATATGGAGATGGAGGGATATGGAGATGGAGGGATATAGAATATTGGAGATGGAGGGATATGGAGATGGAGGGATATGGAGATGGAGGGATATAGAGATGGAGGGAGATGGAGGGATATGGGAGATGGAGGATATGGAGATGGAGGGATTGTGGAGAGGGGGATATGGAGATGGAGGGATATGGAGATGGAGGGATATGGAGATGGAGGGATGTGGAGATGGAGATGGAGGGATATGGAGATGGAGATGGGGGGATATGGAGATGGAGGGATATGGAGATGGAGGGATATGGAGAAGGGGGGAATTATGGAGATGGAGGGATATGGAGATGGAGGGATATGGAGATGGAGGGATGGTTGGATGGAGAATGGAGGGAATGGAGATGGAGGGATATGGAGATGGAGGGATATAGAGATGGAGGGATGTGGAGATGGAGGGAAATGGAGATGAAGGGATATGGAGATGGAGGTATATGGAGATGGAGGGATATGGAGATGGAGGGATGTGGAGATGGAGGGATATTGAGATGGAGGGATATGGAGATGGAGGGATATGGAGATGGAGGGATATAGAGATGGAGGGATATGGAGATGGAGGGATATGGAGATGGAGGGATATGGAGATGGAGGGATATGGAGATGGAGGGAGATGGAGGGATATGGAGATGGAGGGATATGGAGATGGAGGGATATAGAGATGGAGGGATATAGAGATGGAGATGGGGGGATATGGAGATGGAGGGATATGGAGATGGAGGGATATGGAGAAGGGGGGATATGGAGATGGAGGGATATGGAGATGGAGGGATGTGGAGATGGAGATGGAGGGATATGGAGATGGAGGGATATAGAGATGGAGGGATATGGAGATGGAGGGATATGGAGATGAAGGGATATGGAGATGGAGGGATATGGAGATGGAGGGATATGGAGATGGAGGGATATGGAGATGGAGGAATATGGAGATGGAGGGATATGGAGATGGAGGGATATGAAGATGGAGGAATATGGAGATGGAGGGATATGGAGATGGAGGGATATGGAGATGGAGGGAGATGGAGGGATATGGAGATGGAGGGAATAGAGATGGAGGGATATGGAGATGGAGGGAATATGGAGATGGAGGGATATGGAGATGGAGGGATTTGGAGATGGAGGGATGTGGAGATGGAGGGATATAGAGATGGAGGGATATAGAGATGGAGGGATATGGAGATGGAGGGATATGGAGATGGAGGGATATAGAGATGGAGGGATATAGAGATGGAGATGGGAGGGATATGGAGATGGAGGGATATGGAGATGGAGGGATATGGAGATGGAGATGGAGGGACATAGAGATGGAGGGATATGGAGATGGAGGGATATGGAGATGGAGGGAGTGGAGATGGAGGGATGTGGAGATGGAGGGATATGGAGATGGAGGGATATGGATGGAGATGGAGGGATGTGGAGATGGAGGGATATGGAGATGGAGGGATATGGATGGAGATGGAGGGATATGGAGATGGAGAGATATGGAGATGGAGGGATATAGAGATGGAGGGATATGGAGATGGAGAGATATGGAGATGGAGGGATATGGAGATGGGAGGGATGTGGAGATGGAGGGATATGGGGATGGAGGGATGTGGAATGGAGGGATATAGAGATGGAGGGATATGGAGATGGAGGAATATGTAGATGGAGGGATATGGAGATGGAGGGATGTGGAGATGGAGGGATGTGGAGATTGAGGGATATAGAGATGGAGGGATATAGAGATGGAGGGATATGGAGATGGAGGGATATGGAGATGGAGGGATATGGAGATGAAGGGATATGGAGATGGAGGGATATGGAGATGGAGGGATGGTTAGATGGAGGAATATGGAGATGGAGGAATATGGAGATGGAGGGATATAGAGATGGAGGAATATGGAGATGGAGGGATATGGAGATGGAGGGATGTGGAGATGGAGGGATGTGGAGATGGAGGGATGTGGAAATGGAGGGATATAGAGATGGAGGGATATAGAGATGGAGGGATATGGAGATGGAGGGATATGGAGATGGAGGAATATGGAGATGGAGGGATATGGAGATGGAGGGATATGGAGAATGGAGGATGTGGAGATGGAGGGATATGGAGATGGAGGGATATGGAGATGGAGGGATATAGAGATGGAGGGATATGGAGATGGGAGGTATATGGAGATGGAGGAATATGGAGATGGAGGAATATGGAGATGGAGGGAATATGGAGATGGAGGGATGTGGAGATGGAGGGATTATAGAGATGGAGGGATATAGAGATGGAGGGATATGGAGATGGAGGGATATGGAGATGGAGGAATATGGAGATGGAGGGATATGGAGATGGAGGGATATGGAGATGGAGGGATGTGGAGATGGAGGGATATGGAGATGGAGGAATATAGACATGGAGGGATATGGAGATGGAGGGATATGGAGATGGAGGGATGTGGAGATGGAGGGATATGGAGATGGAGGAATATAGACATGGAGGGATATGGAGATGGAGGGATATGGAGATGGAGGGATGTGGAGATGGAGGGATATTGAGATGGAGGGATATGGAGATGGAGGGATATGGAGATGGAGGGATATGGAGATGGAGGGATATGGAGATGGAGGGATATGGAGATGAAGGGATATGGAGATGGAGGGATATGGAGATGGAGGGATGGGGAGATGGAGGAATATGGAGATGGAGGAATATGGAGATGGAGGGATATAGAGATGGAGGAATATGGAGATGGAGGGATATGGAGATGGAGGGATGTGGAGATGGAGGGATGTGGAGATGGAGGGATGTGGGAATGGAGGGATATAGAGATGGAGGGATATAGAGATGGAGGGATATGGAGATGGAGGGATATGGAGATGGAGGAATATGGAGATGGAGGGATAATGGAGATGGAGGGATATGGAGATGGAGGGATGTGGAGATGGAGGGATATGGAGATGGAGGGATATGGAGATGGAGGTATATGGAGATGGAGGAATATGGAGATGGAGGGATATGGAGATGGAGGGATGTGGAGATGGAGGGATATAGAGATGGAGGGATATAGAGATGGAGGGAATGGAGATGGAGGGATATGGAGATGGAGGAATATGGAGATGGAAGGGATATGGAGATGGAGGGATATGGAGATGGAGGGATGTGGAGATGGAGGGATATGGAGATGGAGGGATATGGAGATGGAGGGATATAGAGATGGAGGGATATGGAGATGGAGGTATATGGAGATGGAGGAATATGGAGATGGAGGGATATGGAGATGGAGGGATATGGAGATGGAGGGATGTGGAGATGGAGGGATATGGAGATGGAGGAATATAGACATGGAGGGATATGGAGATGGAGGGATATGGAGATGGAGGGATGTGGAGATGGAGGGATATGGAGATGGAGGAATATAGACATGGAGGGATATGGAGATGGAGGGATATGGAGATGGAGGGATGTGGAGATGGAGGGATATTGAGATGGAGGGATATGGAGATGGAGGGATATGGAGATGGAGGGATATAGAGATGGAGGGATATGGAGATGGAGGGATATGGAGATGGAGGGATATGGAGATGGAGGGATATAGAGATGGAGGGAGATGGAGGGATATGGAGATGGAGGGATATGGAGATGGAGGGATGTGGAGAAGGGGGGATATGGAGATGGAGGGATATGGAGATGGAGGGATATGGAGATGGAGGGATGTGGAGATGGAGGGATATGGAGATGGAGATGGGGGGATATGGAGATGGAGGGATATGGAGATGGAGGGATATGGAGAAGGGGGGATATGGAGATGGAGGGATATGGAGATGGAGGGATATGGAGATGGAGGGATATGGAGATGGAGGGATATGGAGATGAAGGGATATGGAGATGGAGGGATATGGAGATGGAGGGATGGGGAGATGGAGGAATATGGAGATGGAGGAATATGGAGATGGAGGGATATAGAGATGGAGGAATATGGAGATGGAGGGATATGGAGATGGAAGGGATATGGAGATGGAGGGATATGGAGATGGAGGGAGATGGAGGGATATGGAGATGGAGGGATATGGAGATGGAGGGATATAGAGATGGAGGGATATAGAGATGGAGATGGGGGGATATGGAGATGGAGGGATAATGGAGATGGAGGGATATGGAGAAGGGGGGATATGGAGATGGAGGGATATGGAGATGGAGGGATGTGGAGATGGAGATGGAGGGATATGGAGATGGAGGGATATAGAGATGGAGGGATATGGAGATGGAGGGATATGGAGATGAAGGGATATGGAGATGGAGGGATATGGAGATGGAGGGATATGGAGATGGAGGGATATGGAGATGGAGGAATATGGAGATGGAGGGATATGGAGATGGAGGGATATGAAGATGGAGGAATATGGAGATGGAGGGATATGGAGATGGAGGGATATTGAGATGGAGGGATATGGAGATGGAGGGATATGGAGATGGAGGGATATGGAGATGGAGGGATATGGAGATGGAGGGATATGGAGATGAAGGGATATGGAGATGGAGGGATATGGAGATGGAGGGATGGGGAGATGGAGGAATATGGAGATGGAGGAATATGGAGATGGAGGGATATAGAGATGGAGGAATATGGAGATGGAGGGATATGGAGATGGAGGGATGTGGAGATGGAGGGATGTGGAGATGGAGGGATGTGGAAATGGAGGGATATAGAGATGGAGGGATATAGAGATGGAGGGATATGGAGATGGAGGGATATGGAGATGGAGGAATATGGAGATGGAGGGATATGGAGATGGAGGGATATGGAGATGGAGGGATGTGGAGATGGAGGGATATGGAGATGGAGGGATATGGAGATGGAGGTATATGGAGATGGAGGAATATGGAGATGGAGGGATATGGAGATGGAGGGATGTGGAGATGGAGGGATATAGAGATGGAGGGATAATAGAGATGGAGGGATATGGAGATGGAGGGATATGGAGATGGAGGAATATGGAGATGGAGGGATATGGAGATGGAGGGATATGGAGATGGGGATGTGGAGATGGAGGGATATGGAGATGGAGGGATATGGAGATGGAGGGATATAGAGATGGAGGGATATGGAGATGGAGGTATTGAGATGAGGAATATGGAGATGGAGGGATATGGAGATGGAGGGATATGGAGATGGAGGGATGTGGAGATGGAGGGATATGGAGATGGAGGAATATAGACATGGAGGGATATGGAGATGGAGGGATATGGAGATGGAGGGATGTGGAGATGGAGGGATATGGAGATGGAGGAATATAGACATGGAGGGATATGGAGATGGAGGGATATGGAGATGGAGGGATGTGGAGATGGAGGGATATTGAGATGGAGGGATATGGAGATGGAGGGATATGGAGATGGAGGGATATAGAGATGGAGGGATATGGAGATGGAGGGATATGGAGATGGAGGGATATGAGATGGAGGGATATAGAGATGGAGGAGATGGAGGGATATGGAGATGGAGGGATATGGAGATGGAGGGATGTGGAGAAGGGGGGATATGGAGATGGAGGGATATGGAGATGGAGGGATATGGAGATGGAGGGATGTGGAGATGGAGGGATATGGAGATGGAGATGGGGGATATGGAGATGGAGGGATATGGAGATGGAGGGATATGGAGAAGGGGGGATATGGAGATGGAGGGATATGGAGATGGAGGGATATGGAGATGGAGGGATGTGGAGATGGAGATGGAGGGATATGGAGATGGAGGGATATGGAGATGGAGGGATATAGAGATGGAGGGATGTGGAGATGGAGGGAAATGGAGATGAAGGGATATGGAGATGGAGGTATATGGAGACTGGAGGGATATGGAGATGGAGGGATGTGGAGATGGAGGGATATTGAGATGGAGGGATATGGAGATGGAGGGATATGGAGATGGAGGGATATAGAGATGGAGGGATATGGAGATGGAGGGATATGGAGATGGAGGGATATGGAGATGGAGGGATATGGAGATGGAGGGAGATGGAGGGATATGGAGATGGAGGGATATGGAGATGGAGGGATATAGAGATGGAGGGATATAGAGATGGAGATGGGGGGATATGGAGATGGAGGGATATGGAGATGGAGGGATATGGAGAAGGGGGGATATGGAGATGGAGGGATATGGAGATGGAGGGATGTGGAGATGGAGATGGAGGGATATGGAGATGGAGGGATATAGAGATGGAGGGATATGGAGATGGAGGGATATGGAGATGAAGGGATATGGAGATGGAGGGATATGGAGATGGAGGGATATGGAGATGGAGGGATATGGAGATGGGAAGGAATATGGAGATGGAGGGATATGGAGATGGAGGGATATGAAGATGGAGGAATATGGAGATGGAGGGATATGGAGATGGAGGGATATGGAGATGGAGGGAGATGGAGGATATGGAGATGGAGGGATATAGAGATGGAGGGATATGGAGATGGAGGGATATGGAGATGGAGGGAGGATATGGAGATGGAGGGATTTGGAGATGGAGGGATGTGGAGATGGAGGGATATAGAGATGGAGGGATATAGAGATGGAGGGATATGGAGATGGAGGGATATGGAGATGGAGGGATATAGAGATGGAGGGATATAGAGATGGAGATGGAGGGATATGGAGATGGAGGGATATGGAGATGGAGGGATATGGAGATGGAGATGGAGGGACATAGAGATGGAGGGATATGGAGATGGAGGGATATGGAGATGGAGGGAGATGGAGATGGAGGGATGTGGAGATGGAGGGATATGGAGATGGAGGGATATGGATGGAGATGGAGGGATGTGGAGATGGAGGGATATGGAGATGGAGGGATATGGATGGAGATGGAGGGATATGGAGATGGAGAGATATGGAGATGGAGGGATATAGAGATGGAGGGATATGGAGATGGAGAGATATGGAGATGGAGGGATATGGAGATGGAGGGATGTGGAGATGGAGGGATATGGGGATGGAGGGATGTGGAGATGGAGGGATATAGAGATGGAGGGATATGGAGATGGGAGGAATATGTAGATGGAGGGATATGGAGATGGAGGATGTGGAGATGGAGGGATGTGGAGATTGAGGGATATAGAGATGGAGGGATATAGAGATGGAGGGATATGGAGATGGAGGATATGGAGATGGAGGGATATGGAGATGAAGGGATATGGAGATGGAGGGATATGGAGATGGAGGGATGGTTAGATGGAGGAATATGGAGATGGAGGAATATGGAGATGGAGGGATATAGAGATGGAGGAATATGGAGATGGAGGGATATGGAGATGGAGGGATGTGGAGATGGAGGGATGTGGAGATGGAGGGATGTGGAAATGGAGGGATATAGAGATGGAGGGATATAGAGATGGAGGGATATGGAGATGGAGGGATATGGAGATGGAGGAATATGGAGATGGAGGGATATGGAGATGGAGGGATATGGAGATGGAGGGATGTGGAGATGGAGGGATATGGAGATGGAGGGATATGGAGATGGAGGGATATAGAGATGGAGGGATATGGAGATGGAGGTATATGGAGATGGAGGAATATGGAGATGGAGGAATATGGAGATGGAGGGATATGGAGATGGAGGGATGTGGAGATGGAGGGATATAGAGATGGAGGGATATAGAGATGGAGGGATATGGAGATGGAGGGATATGGAGATGGAGGGAGATGGAGGGATATGGAGATGGAGGGATATAGAGATGGAGGGATATGGAGATGGAGGGATGTGGAGATGGAGGGATATAGAGATGGAGGGATATAGAGATGGAGGGATATGGAGATGGAGGGATATGGAGATGGAGGGATATAGAGATGGAGGGATATAGAGATGGAGATGGAGGGATATGGAGATGGAGGGATATGGAGATGGAGGGATATGGAGATGGAGATGGAGGGACATAGAGATGGAGGGATATGGAGATGGAGGGATATGGAGATGGAGGGAGATGGAGATGGAGGGATGTGGAGATGGAGGGATATGGAGATGGAGGGATATGGAGATGGAGGGAGATGGAGGGATATGGAGATGGAGGGATATAGAGATGGAGGGATATGGAGATGGAGGGATATGGAGATGGAGGGATTTGGAGATGGAGGGATGTGGAGATGGAGGGATATAGAGATGGAGGGATATAGAGATGGAGGGATATGGAGATGGAGGGATATGGAGATGGATGGATATAGAGATGGAGGGATATAGAGATGGAGATGGAGGGATATGGAGATGGAGGGATATGGAGATGGAGGGATATGGAGATGGAGGGATATGGAGATGGAGATGGAGGGACATAGAGATGGAGGGATATGGAGATGGAGGGATATGGAGATGGAGGGAGATGGAGATGGAGGGATGTGGAGATGGAGGAATATGGAGATGGAGGGATATGGAGATGGAGGGATATGGAGATGGAGGGATGTGGAGATGGAGGGATATGGAGATGGAGGAATATAGACATGGAGGGATATGGAGATGGAGGGATATGGAGATGGAGGGATGTGGAGATGGAGGGATGTGGAGATGGAGGGATATGGAGATGGAGGAATATAGACATGGAGGGATATGGAGATGGAGGGATATGGAGATGGAGGGATGTGGAGATGGAGGGATTTGGAGATGGAGGGATATAGAGATGGAGGTATATGGAGATGGAGGGATATGGAGATGGAGGGATGTGGAGATGGAGGGATATTGAGATGGAGGGATATGGAGATGGAGGGATATAGAGATGGAGGGATATGGAGATGGAGGGATATGGAGATGGAGGGATATGGAGATGGAGGGATATAGAGATGGAGGGAGATGGAGGGATATGGAGATGGAGGGATATGGAGATGGAGGGATATGGAGAAGGGGGGATATGGAGATGGAGGGATATGGAGATGGAGGGATATGGAGATGGAGGGATGTGGAGATGGAGGGATATGGAGATGGAGATGGGGGGATATGGAGATGGAGGGATATGGAGATGGAGGGATATGGAGAAGGGGGGATATGGAGATGGAGGGATATGGAGATGGAGGGATATGGAGATGGAGGGATATGGAGATGGAGGGATATGGAGATGGAGGGATATGGAGATGGAGGGATGTGGAGATGGAGATGGAGGGATATGGAGATGGAGGGATATAGAGATGGAGGGATATGGAGATGGAGGGATATGGAGATGAAGGGATATGGAGATGGAGGGATATGGAGATGAAGGGATATGGAGATGGAGGGAGATGGAGGGATATGGAGATGGAGGGATATGGAGATGGAGGGATATAGAGATGGAGGGATATAGAGATGGAGATGGGGGGATATGGAGATGGAGGGATATGGAGATGGAGGGATATGGAGAAGGGGGGATATGGAGATGGAGGGATATGGAGATGGAGGGATATGGAGATGGAGGGATGTGGAGATGGAGATGGAGGGATATGGAGATGGAGGGATATAGAGATGGAGGGATATGGAGATGGAGGGATATGGAGATGAAGGGATATGGAGATGGAGGGATATGGAGATGGAGGGATATGGAGATGGAGGGATATGGAGATGGAGGAATATGGAGATGGAGGGATATGGAGATGGAGGGATATGAAGATGGAGGAATATGGAGATGGAGGGATATGGAGATGGAGGGATATGGAGATGGAGGGAGATGGAGGGATATGGAGATGGAGGGATATAGAGATGGAGGGATATGGAGATGGAGGGATATGGAGATGGAGGGATATGGAGATGGAGGGATTTGGAGATGGAGGGATGTGGAGATGGAGGGATATAGAGATGGAGGGATATAGAGATGGAGGGATATGGAGATGGAGGGATATGGAGATGGAGGGATATAGAGATGGAGGGATATAGAGATGGAGATGGAGGGATATGGAGATGGAGGGATATGGAGATGGAGATGGAGGGACATAGAGATGGAGGGATATGGAGATGGAGGGATATGGAGATGGAGGGAGATGGAGGGATATAGAGATGGAGATGGAGGGATATGGAGATGGAGGGATATAGAGATGGAGATGGAGGGATATGGAGAAGGGGGGATATGGAGATGGAGGGATATGGAGAAGGGGGGATATGGAGAAGGGGGGATATGGAGATGGTGTCAGACATATTGGTGGGGTCAACCCAATCCCTTTAATGCCATTAGGCGAAGTGATCAAGTGGACACTATTTCTAGAAGAAGGGTGGAAAGATAGTCAATCAGACTGCAGCTGGGGTGTCATATGAGATGTGCCCTAACTCTCTCTCTCTCTCTCTCTCTCTCTCTCTCTTTCTCTCTCTCCTCTCCCAGTCCCAGTATGACCAGCCCTGCTGTCTACTTCCTGGTTGTAACAACATGGATTGTGGGAGTCGTGGTTTTAATAAGCCTGTGTCTCCTCCTCTGGCCATGTGGGAGAGAGACAGTCAGGTGATAGAGCTGGTGAAGGGAGAGGAAGGCCTGGGATTCAGCATCCTAGACTACCAGGTAAGACTGTGGTGCATCTCGATGGTCTAACGTCTAGCTTCCTACTCTCCTCTCTTTCAACTGGTTTGGGATCACTAGTAATGTAGACCAGGAGACGAGGAGAGGATAGTGGGCCAAAGAGTGGATCCTTTGGAAAGACAATAAAATAAATAAAAAAAGATGAACTGGGAAGCAAAACAATTGTAGTCTCTCTTTTCTATTGGACTTGACCTTTGGGAGGACATGACCTTTGAACTGTTGTTCACCTGTTCCTTATGTTGTCCCTCTCCAGGACCCAGAGGACGACTCTAAGACTGTCCTGGTGATCCGCTCCCTGGTCCCCGGTGGCGTGGCCGACTCAGACGGACGCCTGCTGCCCGGTGACCGGCTCATGTCCGTCAACGACGTGGACCTGGTCCGGTCGACGCTGGGGCACGCCGTGCACGTCCTCAAAACCACCGGCTACGGGGTCGTGCGCATCGGTGTCGCCAAGCCGCTGCCGGTACGACAGTAACCCAAAACACTCTAACACTGTATACTGTATACCACCCTCCTCCTGGATACCACCCTCCTCCTGTCCCCTCCTGGATACCACCCTCCTCCTGGATACCACCCTCCTCCTGGATACCACCCTCCTCCTGTATACCACCCTCCTCCTGTATACTAGGGGGCCCACCCGGGGGGGCCCACCCTCCTCCTGAATACCACCCTCCTCCTGTATACCACCCTCCTCCTGGATACCACCCTCCTCCTGGATACCACCCTCCTCCTGTATACTAGGGGGGCCTACCCTCCTCCTGTATACTAGGGGGGCCCACCCTCCTCCTGGATACCACCCTCCTCCTGGATACCACCCTCCTCCTGTATACCACCCTCCTCCTGTATACAACCCTCCTCCTGTATACCACCCTCCTCCTGGATACCACCCTCCTCCTGGATACCACCCTCCTCCTGTATACCACCCTCCTCCTGTATACCACCCTCCTCCTGTATACCACCCTCCTCCTGGATACCACCCTCCTCCTGTATACCACCCTCCTCCTGGATAACACCCTCCCACCCGGGGGGGCCCACCCTCCTCCTGGATACCACCCTCCTCCTGTATACCACCCTCCTCCTGGATACCACCCTCCTCCTGTATATCACCCTCCTCCTGTATACCACCCTCCTCCTGTATACCACCCTCCTCCTGGATGCCACCCTCCTCCTGGATACCACCCTCCTCCTGTATACCACCCTCCTCCTGGATACCACCCTCCTCCTGTATACTAGGGGGGGGGGGCGCCCTCCTCCTGTATACCACCCTCCTCCTGGATACCACCCTCCTCCTGTATACCACCCTCCTCCTGTATACTAGGGGGGGGGGGGCGCCCTCCTCCTGTATACAACCCTCCTCCTGCATAACACAATCAATACATGTAGTTTATATCTACCACCATAACACAGTCAGTACATGTAGTTTATATCTACCACCATAACACAGTCAATACATGTAGTTTATATCTACCACCATAACACAGTCAGTACATGTAGTTTATATCTACCACCATAACACAGTCAGTACATGTAGTTTATATCTACCACCATAACACAGTCAGTACATGTAGTTTATATCTACCACCATAACACAGTCAGTACATGTAGTTTATATCTACCACCATAACACAGTCAGTACATGTAGTTTATATCTACCACCATAACACAGTCAGTACATGTAGTTTATATCTACCACCATAACACAGTCAATACATGTAGTTTATATCTACCACCATAACACAGTCAGTACATGTAGTTTACCACCATAACACAGTCAATACATGTCGTTTATATCTACCACCATAACACAGTCAGTACATGTAGTTTATATCTACCACCATAACACAGTCAATACATGTAGTTTATATCTACCACCATAACACAGTCAGTACATGTAGTTTACCACCATAACACAGTCAATACATGTAGTTTATATCTACCACCATAACACAGTCAGTACATGTAGTTTATATCTACCACCATAACACAGTCAGTACATGTAGTTTATATCTACCACCATAACACAGTCAATACATGTAGTTTATATCTACCACCATAACACAGTCAGTACATGTAGTTTATATCTACCACCATAACACAGTCAGTACATGTAGTTTACCACCATAACACAGTCAATACATGTAGTTTATATCTACCACCATAACACAGTCAGTACATGTAGTTTATATCTACCACCATAACACAGTCAGTACATGTAGTTTATATCTACCACCATAACACAGTCAGTACATGTAGTTTATATCTACCACCATAACACAGTCAATACATGTAGTTTATATCTACCACCATAACACAGTCAGTACATGTAGTTTACCACCATAACACAAGCAATACATGTAGTTTATATCTACCACCATAACACAGTCAGTACATGTAGTTTATATCTACCACCATAACACAGTCAATACATGTAGTTTATATCTACCACCATAACACAGTCAGTACATGTAGTTTATATCTACCACCATAACATAGTCAGTACATGTAGTTTATATCTACCACCATAACACAGTCAGTACATGTAGTTTACCACCATAACACAGTCAGTACATGTAGTTTATTTCTGCCCACAGTGTGTTGTAACTCTTGTTGTTGCCTGTGTCCTAGTAACAGTAGGGCAGCAGAGAGAGCCTCTTGTTACCAACCTGCTGAATATTTCATGGTGTTGAGAAATGAACACAATGCCTGACCACACTACTAGAGAGAGAAAGGGGTGGGGGGGAAGAGAGAGAGTTGGAGAGAGGGAGTAGAAACAGAGAAGGTAAGGTAGTTGAGGAGGAGGTGAAGAGAGAGAGAGAGACAGGTAGAGAGAGAAAGAGAGTGTCCAATTCCCCCATTCACAACTACTCTCTTTACCCTGTTAGCTTCACCCTCGATGCTAATTCGGTCAGACCAGAACTCTATCGGGTCTATATTCCTCTCCGTTTCCTACAGACCCTCTCCACCTCTGACCCTCCACCTTTGACCTTTCACGTATCCCTCAGATCGAGTGTTGTGTCCTGGAGTCCATCCCAGAGTCGTCGAGGTCGTCGAGAGACGAGACCCAGTCGTTATCGAGAGATGAGAAGGATACTCTCCACTCAGCTGGGATGCTAGCCTCCTCCACACAGCAGGCGCATGCTAACAGCTACGGCTCACAGCAGAGGAACAGCCAACCGTGCTCCACACTGAAGGTAAGAAGCCTTCCTAACAGTCAAGTGACATCAACACCTCAGGGTTAGCTTCTCCAGTCTACTGTAAGGACCGAAATAACTTGGATCAAGAAGCAGTGCTCACATTGCTAACTCTAGAAAGTACGTTTTGCTCTGTTAGTGTAACGAAGAACCCGAAATCGTGTGGAAATGATAACAAACCAAAGAGAAAATCAAGACTGGGTGTTTATATGCTAAAGCAACAGTGGTTATATGCTAAAGCAACAGTGGTTATATGCTAAAGCAACAGTGGTTATATGCTAAAGCAACAGTGGTTATATGCTAAAGCAACAGTGGTTATATGCTAAGCAACAGTGGTTATATGCTAAAGCAACAGTGGTTATATGCTAAAGCAACAGTGGTTATATGCTAAAGCAACAGTGGTTATATGCTAAAGCAACAGTGGTTATATGCTAAAGCAACAGTGGTTATATGCTAAACGCAGGCAGCCAGCTCACCTTACTGTTTGCTATAGTACCTTTTCAGGTCAAAAACAAACGGAAAGACATGAGTCAAGTGTGTGAATAGGAACTAGTCGACCTAGGGTATGTTTTTATCCTCCCAACCCTTAGAGAAGTGGCCTATTCCAAGTTGTTTATACTTCAGTAAATAGTGTTCACATTCTGCCATACTCGGTTCCTGTATCGTACTGACCTGTAGATACAACACTGTTCCCTCTATAGGTTCCTGTATCGTCCTGTAGATACAACACTGTTCCCTCTATAGGTTCCTGTATCGTACTGACCTGTAGATACAACACTGTTCCCTCTATAGGTTCCTGTATCGTACTGACCTGTAGATACAACACTGTTCCCTCTATAGGTTCCTGTATCGTACTGACCTGTAGATACAACACTGTTCCCTCTATAGGTTCCTGTATAATACTGACCTGTAGATACAACACTGTTCCCTCTATAGGTTCCTGTATCGTACTGACCTGTAGATACAACACTGTTCCCTCTATAGGTTCCTGTATCGTCCTGTAGATACAACACTGTTCCCTCTATAGGTTCCTGTATCGTACTAACCTGTAGATACAACACTGTTCCCTCTATAGTTTCCTGTATCGTACTGACCTGTAGATACAACACTGTTCCCTCTATAGGTTCCTGTATCATACTGACCTGTAGATACAACACTGTTCCCTCTATAGGTTCCTGTATCGTACTGACCTGTAGATACAACACTGTTCCCTCTATAGGTTCCTGTATCGTACTGACCTGTAGATACAACACTGTTCCCTCTATAGGTTCCTGTATCGTACTGACCTGTAGATACAACACTGTTCCCTCTATAGGTTCCTGTACTGACCTGTAGATACAACACTGTTCCCTCTATAGTTTCCTGTATCGTACTGACCTGTAGATACAACACTGTTCCCTCTATAGGTTCCTGTATCATACTGACCTGTAGATACAACACTGTTCCCTCTATAGGTTCCTGTACTGACCTGTAGATACAACACTGTTCCCTCTATAGGTTCCTGTATCATACTGGACCTGTAGATACAACACTGTTCCCTCTATAGGTTCCTGTACTGACCTGTAGATACAACACTGTTCCCTCTATAGGTTTCCTGTATCGTCCTGTAGATACAACACTGTTCCCTCTATAGGTTCCTGTATCGTACTGACCTGTAGATACAACACTGTTCCCTCTATAGGTTCCTGTACTGACCTGTAGATACACACTGTTCCCTCTATAGGTTCCTGTATCATACTGACCTGTAGATACAACACTGTTCCCTCTATAGGTTCCTGTACTGACCTGTAGATACAACACTGTTCCCTCTATAGGTTCCTGTACATACTGATCCTGTAGATACAACACTGTTCCCTCTATAGGTTCCTGTACGTGAGCCTGTAGATACAACACTGTTCCCTCTATAGGTTCCTGTATACGTCCTGTAGATACAACACTGTTCCCTCTATAGGTTCCTGTATCGTACTGACCTGTAGATACAACACTGTTCCCTCTATAGGTTCCTGTACTGACCTGTAGATACAACACTGTTCCCTCTATAGGTTCCTGTATCTACTGACCTGTAGATACAACACTGTTCCCTCTATAGGTTCCTGTACTGACCTGTAGATACAACACTGTTCCCTCTATAGGTTCCTGTATCATACTGACCTGTAGATACAACACTGTTCCCTCTATAGGTTCCTGTACTGACCTGTAGATACAACACTGTTCCCTCTATAGGTTCCTGTATCGTCCTGTAGATACAACACTGTTCCCTCTATAGGTTCCTGTATCGTACTGACCTGTAGATACAACACTGTTCCCTCTATAGGTTCCTGTACTGACCTGTAGATACAACACTGTTCCCTCTATAGGTTCCTGTATCGTACTGACCTGTAGATACAACACTGTTCCCTCTATAGGTTCCTGTACTGACCTGTAGATACAACACTGTTCCCTCTATAGGTTCCTGTATTACTGACCTGTAGATACAACACTGTTCCCTCTATAGGTTCCTGTACTGACCTGTAGATACAACAACTGTTCCCTCTATAGGTTCCTGTATCGTCTGACCTGTAGATACAACACTGTTCCCTCTATAGGTTCCTGTATCATACTGACCTGTAGATACAACACTGTTCCCTCTATAGGTTCCTGTACTGACCTGTAGATACAACACTGTTCCCTCTATAGGTTCCTGTACTGACCTGTAGATACAACACTGTTCCCTCTATAGGTTCCTGTAGCATACTACCACCTGGAGATACAACACTGTTCCCTCTATAGGTTCCTGTATCGTCCCTGTAGATACAACACTGTTCCCTCTATAGGTTCCTGTATCATACTGACCTGTAGATACAACACTGTTCCCTCTATAGGTTCCTGTACTGACCTGTAGATACAACACTGTTCCCTCTATAGGTTCCTGTACTGACCTGTAGATACAACACTGTTCCCTCTATAGGTTCCTGTATCATACTGACCTGTAGATACAACACTGTTCCCTCTATAGGTTCCTGTATCATACTGACCTGTAGATACAACACTGTTCCCTCTATAGGTTCCTGTATCATACTGACCTGTAGATACAACACTGTTCCCTCTATAGGTTCCTGTACTGACCTGTAGATACAACACTGTTCCCTCTATAGGTTCCTGTACTGACCTGTAGATACAACACTGTTCCCTCTATTGGTTCCTGTATCATACTGACCTGTAGATACAACACTGTTCCCTCTATAGGTTCCTGTATCATACTGACCTGTAGATACAACACTGTTCCCTCTATAGGTTCCTGTACTGACCTGTAGATACAACACTGTTCCCTCTATAGGTTCCTGTATCGTACTGACCTGTAGATACAACACTGTTCCCTCTATAGGTTCCTGTATCATACTGACCTGTAGATACAACACTGTTCCCTCTATAGGTTCCTGTACTGACCTGTAGATACAACACTGTTCCCTCTATAGGTTCCTGTACTGACCTGTAGATACAACACTGTTCCCTCTATAGGTTCCTGTATCATACTGACCTGTAGATACAACACTGTTCCCTCTATAGGTTCCTGTACTGACCTGTAGATACAACACTGTTCCCTCTATAGGTTCCTGTATCATACTGACCTGTAGATACAACACTGTTCCCTCTATAGGTTCCTGTACTGACCTGTAGATACAACACTGTTCCCTCTATAGGTTCCTGTGCTGACCTGTAGATACAACACTGTTCCCTCTATAGGTTCCTGTATCGTCCTGTAGATACAACACTGTTCCCTCTATAGGTTCCTGTATCATACTGACCTGTAGATACAACACTGTTCCCTCTATAGGTTCCTGTACTGACCTGTAGATACAACACTGTTCCCTCTATAGGTCCCTGTACTGACCTGTAGATACAACACTGTTCCCTCTATAGGTTCCTGTATCATACTGACCTGTAGATACAACACTGTTCCCTCTATAGGTTCCTGTATCATACTGACCTGTAGATACAACACTGTTCCCTCTATAGGTTCCTGTACTGACCTGTAGATACAACACTGTTCCCTCTATAGGTTCCTGTACTGACCTGTAGATACAACACTGTTCCCTCTATAGGTTCCTGTATCATACTGACCTGTAGATACAACACTGTTCCCTCTATAGGTTCCTGTATCATACTGACCTGTAGATACAACACTGTTCCCTCTATAGGTTCCTGTACTGACCTGTAGATACAACACTGTTCCCTCTATAGGTTCCTGTATCGTACTGACCTGTAGATACAACACTGTTCCCTCTATAGGTTCCTGTATCATACTGACCTGTAGATACAGCACTGTTCCCTCTATAGGTTCCTGTACTGACCTGTAGATACAACACTGTCCCCTCTATAGTTCCTGTACTGACCTGTAGATACAACACTGTTCCCTCTATAGGTTCCTGTACTGACCTGTAGATACAACACTGTTCCCTCTATAGGTTCCTGTACTGACCTGTAGATACAACACTGTTCCCTCTATAGGTTCCTGTATCATACTGACCTGTAGATACAACACTGTTCCCTCTATAGGTTCCTGTACTGACCTGTAGATACAACACTGTTCCCTCTATAGGTTCCTGTATCATACTGACTGTAGATACAACACTGTTCCCTCTATAGGTTCCTGTACTGACCTGTAGATACAACACTGTTCCCTCTATAGGTTCCTGTATCATACTGACCTGTAGATACAACACTGTTCCCTCTATAGGTTCCTGTACTGACCTGTAGATATAACACTGTTCCCTCTATAGGTTCCTGTACTGACCTGTAGATACAACACTGTTCCCTCTTTAGGTTCCTATACTGACCTGTAGATACAACACTGTTCCCTCTATAGGTTCCTGTATCGTACTGACCTGTAGATACAACACTGTTCCCTCTATAGGTTCCTGTATCGTACTGACCTGTAGATACAACACTGTTCCCTCTATAGGTTCCTGTATCGTACTGACCTGTAGATACAACACTGTTCCCTCTATAGGTTCCTGTATCGTACTGACCTGTAGATACAACACTGTTCCCTCTATAGGTTCCTGTATCGTACTGACCTGTAGATACAACACTGTTCCCTCTATAGGTTCCTGTATCGTACTGACCTGTAGATACAACACTGTTCCCTCTATAGGTTCCTGTATCGTACTGACCTGTAGATACAACACTGTTCCCTCTATAGGTTCCTGTATCGTACTAACCTGTAGATACAACACTGTTCCCTCTATAGTTTCCTGTATCGTACTGACCTGTAGATACAACACTGTTCCCTCTATAGGTTCCTGTACTGACCTGTAGATACAACACTGTTCCCTCTATAGTTTCCTGTATCGTACTGACCTGTAGATACAACACTGTTCCCTCTATAGGTTCCTGTATCATACTGACCTGTAGATACAACACTGTTCCCTCTATAGGTTCCTGTACTGACCTGTAGATACAACACTGTTCCCTCTATAGGTTCCTGTATCATACTGACCTGTAGATACAACACTGTTCCCTCTATAGGTTCCTGTACTGACCTGTAGATACAACACTGTTCCCTCTATAGGTTCCTGTATCGTCCTGTAGATACAACACTGTTCCCTCTATAGGTTCCTGTATCGTACTGACCTGTAGATACAACACTGTTCCCTCTATAGGTTCCTGTACTGACCTGTAGATACAACACTGTTCCCTCTATAGGTTCCTGTATCATACTGACCTGTAGATACAACACTGTTCCCTCTATAGGTTCCTGTACTGACCTGTAGATACAACACTGTTCCCTCTATAGGTTCCTGTATCATACTGACCTGTAGATACAACACTGTTCCCTCTATAGGTTCCTGTACTGACCTGTAGATACAACACTGTTCCCTCTATAGGTTCCTGTATCGTCCTGTAGATACAACACTGTTCCCTCTATAGGTTCCTGTATCGTACTGACCTGTAGATACAACACTGTTCCCTCTATAGGTTCCTGTACTGACCTGTAGATACAACACTGTTCCCTCTATAGGTTCCTGTATCGTACTGACCTGTAGATACAACACTGTTCCCTCTATAGGTTCCTGTACTGACCTGTAGATACAACACTGTTCCCTCTATAGGTTCCTGTATCGTACTGACCTGTAGATACAACTGTTCCCTCTATAGGTTCCTGTATCGTACTGACCTGTAGATGCAACACTGTTCCCTCTATAGGTTCCTGTATCGTCCTGTAGATACAACACTGTTCCCTCTATAGGTTCCTGTATCGTACTGACCTGTAGATACAACACTGTTCCCTCTATAGGTTCCTGTATCATACTGACCTGTAGATACAACACTGTTCCCTCTATAGGTTCCTGTACTGACCTGTAGATACAACACTGTTCCCTCTATAGGTTCCTGTACTGACCTGTAGATACAACACTGTTCCCTCTATAGGTTCCTGTACTGACCTGTAGATACAACACTGTTCCCTCTATAGGTTCCTGTACTGACCTGTAGATACAACACTGTTCCCTCTATAGGTTCCTGTATCGTCCTGTAGATACAACACTGTTCCCTCTATAGGTTCCTGTATCATACTGACCTGTAGATACAACACTGTTCCCTCTATAGGTTCCTGTACTGACCTGTAGATACAACACTGTTCCCTCTATAGGTTCCTGTACTGACCTGTAGATACAACACTGTTCCCTCTATAGGTTCCTGTATCATACTGACCTGTAGATACAACACTGTTCCCTCTATAGGTTCCTGTATCATACTGACCTGTAGATACAACACTGTTCCCTCTATAGGTTCCTGTATCATACTGACCTGTAGATACAACACTGTTCCCTCTATAGGTTCCTGTACTGACCTGTAGATACAACACTGTTCCCTCTATAGGTTCCTGTACTGACCTGTAGATACAACACTGTTCCCTCTATTGGTTCCTGTATCATACTGACCTGTAGATACAACACTGTTCCCTCTATAGGTTCCTGTATCATACTGACCTGTAGATACAACACTGTTCCCTCTATAGGTTCCTGTACTGACCTGTAGATACAACACTGTTCCCTCTATAGGTTCCTGTATCGTACTGACCTGTAGATACAACACTGTTCCCTCTATAGGTTCCTGTACTGACCTGTAGATACAACACTGTTCCCTCTATAGGTTCCTGTATCGTACTGACCTGTAGATACAACACTGTTCCCTCTATAGGTTCCTGTATCATACTGACCTGTAGATACAACACTGTTCCCTCTATAGGTTCCTGTACTGACCTGTAGATACAACACTGTTCCCTCTATAGGTTCCTGTACTGACCTGTAGATACAACACTGTTCCCTCTATAGGTTCCTGTATCATACTGACCTGTAGATACAACACTGTTCCCTCTATAGGTTCCTGTACTGACCTGTAGATACAACACTGTTCCCTCTATAGGTTCCTGTATCATACTGACCTGTAGATACAACACTGTTCCCTCTATAGGTTCCTGTACTGACCTGTAGATACAACACTGTTCCCTCTATAGGTTCCTGTGCTGACCTGTAGATACAACACTGTTCCCTCTATAGGTTCCTGTATCGTCCTGTAGATACAACACTGTTCCCTCTATAGGTTCCTGTATCATACTGACCTGTAGATACAACACTGTTCCCTCTATAGGTTCCTGTACTGACCTGTAGATACAACACTGTTCCCTCTATAGGTCCCTGTACTGACCTGTAGATACAACACTGTTCCCTCTATAGGTTCCTGTATCATACTGACCTGTAGATACAACACTGTTCCCTCTATAGGTTCCTGTATCATACTGACCTGTAGATACAACACTGTTCCCTCTATAGGTTCCTGTACTGACCTGTAGATACAACACTGTTCCCTCTATAGGTTCCTGTACTGACCTGTAGATACAACACTGTTCCCTCTATAGGTTCCTGTATCATACTGACCTGTAGATACAACACTGTTCCCTCTATAGGTTCCTGTATCATACTGACCTGTAGATACAACACTGTTCCCTCTATAGGTTCCTGTACTGACCTGTAGATACAACACTGTTCCCTCTATAGGTTCCTGTATCGTACTGACCTGTAGATACAACACTGTTCCCTCTATAGGTTCCTGTATCATACTGACCTGTAGATACAGCACTGTTCCCTCTATAGGTTCCTGTACTGACCTGTAGATACAACACTGTTCCCTCTATAGGTTCCTGTACTGACCTGTAGATACAACACTGTTCCCTCTATAGGTTCCTGTACTGACCTGTAGATACAACACTGTTCCCTCTATAGGTTCCTGTACTGACCTGTAGATACAACACTGTTCCCTCTATAGGTTCCTGTATCATACTGACCTGTAGATACAACACTGTTCCCTCTATAGGTTCCTGTACTGACCTGTAGATACAACACTGTTCCCTCTATAGGTTCCTGTATCATACTGACCTGTAGATACAACACTGTTCCCTCTATAGGTTCCTGTACTGACCTGTAGATACAACACTGTTCCCTCTATAGGTTCCTGTATCATACTGACCTGTAGATACAACACTGTTCCCTCTATAGGTTCCTGTACTGACCTGTAGATATAACACTGTTCCCTCTATAGGTTCCTGTACTGACCTGTAGATACAACACTGTTCCCTCTTTAGGTTCCTATACTGACCTGTAGATACAACACTGTTCCTCTATAGGTTCCTGTATCGTACTGACCTGTAGATACAACACTGTTCCCTCTATAGGTTCCTGTATCGTACTGACCTGTAGATACAACACTGTTCCCTCTATAGGTTCCTGTATCGTACTGACCTGTAGATACAACACTGTTCCCTCTATAGGTTCCTGTATCGTACTGACCTGTAGATACAACACTGTTCCCTCTATAGGTTCCTGTATCGTACTGACCTGTAGATACAACACTGTTCCCTCTATAGGTTCCTGTATCGTACTGACCTGTAGATACAACACTGTTCCCTCTATAGGTTCCTGTATCGTACTGACCTGTAGATACAACACTGTTCCCTCTATAGGTTCCTGTATCGTACTAACCTGTAGATACAACACTGTTCCCTCTATAGTTTCCTGTATCGTACTGACCTGTAGATACAACACTGTTCCCTCTATAGGTTCCTGTACTGACCTGTAGATACAACACTGTTCCCTCTATAGTTTCCTGTATCGTACTGACCTGTAGATACAACACTGTTCCCTCTATAGGTTCCTGTATCATACTGACCTGTAGATACAACACTGTTCCCTCTATAGGTTCCTGTACTGACCTGTAGATACAACACTGTTCCCTCTATAGGTTCCTGTATCATACTGACCTGTAGATACAACACTGTTCCCTCTATAGGTTCCTGTACTGACCTGTAGATACAACACTGTTCCCTCTATAGGTTCCTGTATCGTCCTGTAGATACAACACTGTTCCCTCTATAGGTTCCTGTATCGTACTGACCTGTAGATACAACACTGTTCCCTCTATAGGTTCCTGTACTGACCTGTAGATACAACACTGTTCCCTCTATAGGTTCCTGTATCATACTGACCTGTAGATACAACACTGTTCCCTCTATAGGTTCCTGTACTGACCTGTAGATACAACACTGTTCCCTCTATAGGTTCCTGTATCATACTGACCTGTAGATACAACACTGTTCCCTCTATAGGTTCCTGTACTGACCTGTAGATACAACACTGTTCCCTCTATAGGTTCCTGTATCGTCCTGTAGATACAACACTGTTCCCTCTATAGGTTCCTGTATCGTACTGACCTGTAGATACAACACTGTTCCCTCTATAGGTTCCTGTACTGACCTGTAGATACAACACTGTTCCCTCTATAGGTTCCTGTATCGTACTGACCTGTAGATACAACACTGTTCCCTCTATAGGTTCCTGTACTGACCTGTAGATACAACACTGTTCCCTCTATAGGTTCCTGTATCGTACTGACCTGTAGATACAACTGTTCCCTCTATAGGTTCCTGTATCGTACTGACCTGTAGATGCAACACTGTTCCCTCTATAGGTTCCTGTATCGTCCTGTAGATACAACACTGTTCCCTCTATAGGTTCCTGTATCGTACTGACCTGTAGATACAACACTGTTCCCTCTATAGGTTCCTGTATCATACTGACCTGTAGATACAACACTGTTCCCTCTATAGGTTCCTGTACTGACCTGTAGATACAACACTGTTCCCTCTATAGGTTCCTGTACTGACCTGTAGATACAACACTGTTCCCTCTATAGGTTCCTGTACTGACCTGTAGATACAACACTGTTCCCTCTATAGGTTCCTGTACTGACCTGTAGATACAACACTGTTCCCTCTATAGGTTCCTGTATCGTCCTGTAGATACAACACTGTTCCCTCTATAGGTTCCTGTATCATACTGACCTGTAGATACAACACTGTTCCCTCTATAGGTTCCTGTACTGACCTGTAGATACAACACTGTTCCCTCTATAGGTTCCTGTACTGACCTGTAGATACAACACTGTTCCCTCTATAGGTTCCTGTATCATACTGACCTGTAGATACAACACTGTTCCCTCTATAGGTTCCTGTATCATACTGACCTGTAGATACAACACTGTTCCCTCTATAGGTTCCTGTATCATACTGACCTGTAGATACAACACTGTTCCCTCTATAGGTTCCTGTACTGACCTGTAGATACAACACTGTTCCCTCTATAGGTTCCTGTACTGACCTGTAGATACAACACTGTTCCCTCTATTGGTTCCTGTATCATACTGACCTGTAGATACAACACTGTTCCCTCTATAGGTTCCTGTATCATACTGACCTGTAGATACAACACTGTTCCCTCTATAGGTTCCTGTACTGACCTGTAGATACAACACTGTTCCCTCTATAGGTTCCTGTATCGTACTGACCTGTAGATACAACACTGTTCCCTCTATAGGTTCCTGTATCATACTGACCTGTAGATACAACACTGTTCCCTCTATAGGTTCCTGTACTGACCTGTAGATACAACACTGTTCCCTCTATAGGTTCCTGTACTGACCTGTAGATACAACACTGTTCCCTCTATAGGTTCCTGTACTGACCTGTAGATACAACACTGTTCCCTCTATAGGTTCCTGTACTGACCTGTAGATACAACACTGTTCCCTCTATAGGTTCCTGTACTGACCTGTAGATACAACACTGTTCCCTCTATAGGTTCCTGTACTGACCTGTAGATACAACACTGTTCCCTCTATAGGTTCCTGTATCGTCCTGTAGATACAACACTGTTCCCTCTATAGGTTCCTGTATCATACTGACCTGTAGATACAACACTGTTCCCTCTATAGGTTCCTGTACTGACCTGTAGATACAACACTGTTCCCTCTATAGGTCCCTGTACTGACCTGTAGATACAACACTGTTCCCTCTATAGGTTCCTGTATCATACTGACCTGTAGATACAACACTGTTCCCTCTATAGGTTCCTGTATCATACTGACCTGTAGATACAACACTGTTCCCTCTATAGGTTCCTGTACTGACCTGTAGATACAACACTGTTCCCTCTATAGGTTCCTGTACTGACCTGTAGATACAACACTGTTCCCTCTATAGGTTCCTGTATCATACTGACCTGTAGATACAACACTGTTCCCTCTATAGGTTCCTGTATCATACTGACCTGTAGATACAACACTGTTCCCTCTATAGGTTCCTGTACTGACCTGTAGATACAACACTGTTCCCTCTATAGGTTCCTGTATCGTACTGACCTGTAGATACAACACTGTTCCCTCTATAGGTTCCTGTATCATACTGACCTGTAGATACAGCACTGTTCCCTCTATAGGTTCCTGTACTGACCTGTAGATACAACACTGTTCCCTCTATAGGTTCCTGTACTGACCTGTAGATACAACACTGTTCCCTCTATAGGTTCCTGTACTGACCTGTAGATACAACACTGATCCCTCTATAGGTTCCTGTACTGACCTGTAGATACAACACTGTTCCCTCTATAGGTTCCTGTATCATACTGACCTGTAGATACAACACTGTTCCCTCTATAGGTTCCTGTACTGACCTGTAGATACAACACTGTTCCCTCTATAGGTTCCTGTATCATACTGACCTGTAGATACAACACTGTTCCCTCTATAGGTTCCTGTACTGACCTGTAGATACAACACTGTTCCCTCTATAGGTTCCTGTATCATACTGACCTGTAGATACAACACTGTTCCCTCTATAGGTTCCTGTACTGACCTGTAGATACAACACTGTTCCCTCTATAGGTTCCTGTACTGACCTGTAGATACAACACTGTTCCCTCTATAGGTTCCTGTATCATACTGACCTGTAGATACAACACTGTTCCCTCTATAGGTTCCTGTATCATACTGACCTGTAGATACAACACTGTTCCCTCTATAGGTTCCTGTATCATACTGACCTGTAGATACAACACTGTTCCCTCTATAGGTTCCTGTACTGACCTGTAGATACAACACTGTTCCCTCTATAGGTTCCTGTACTGACCTGTAGATACAACACTGTTCCCTCTATTGGTTCCTGTATCATACTGACCTGTAGATACAACACTGTTCCCTCTATAGGTTCCTGTATCATACTGACCTGTAGATACAACACTGTTCCCTCTATAGGTTCCTGTACTGACCTGTAGATACAACACTGTTCCCTCTATAGGTTCCTGTATCGTACTGACCTGTAGATACAACACTGTTCCCTCTATAGGTTCCTGTATCATACTGACCTGTAGATACAACACTGTTCCCTCTATAGGTTCCTGTACTGACCTGTAGATACAACACTGTTCCCTCTATAGGTTCCTGTACTGACCTGTAGATACAACACTGTTCCCTCTATAGGTTCCTGTACTGACCTGTAGATACAACACTGTTCCCTCTATAGGTTCCTGTACTGACCTGTAGATACAACACTGTTCCCTCTATAGGTTCCTGTACTGACCTGTAGATACAACACTGTTCCCTCTATAGGTTCCTGTACTGACCTGTAGATACAACACTGTTCCCTCTATAGGTTCCTGTATCGTCCTGTAGATACAACACTGTTCCCTCTATAGGTTCCTGTATCATACTGACCTGTAGATACAACACTGTTCCCTCTATAGGTTCCTGTACTGACCTGTAGATACAACACTGTTCCCTCTATAGGTCCCTGTACTGACCTGTAGATACAACACTGTTCCCTCTATAGGTTCCTGTATCATACTGACCTGTAGATACAACACTGTTCCCTCTATAGGTTCCTGTATCATACTGACCTGTAGATACAACACTGTTCCCTCTATAGGTTCCTGTACTGACCTGTAGATACAACACTGTTCCCTCTATAGGTTCCTGTACTGACCTGTAGATACAACACTGTTCCCTCTATAGGTTCCTGTACTGACCTGTAGATACAACACTGTTCCCTCTATAGGTTCCTGTACTGACCTGTAGATACAACACTGTTCCCTCTATAGGTTCCTGTATCATACTGACCTGTAGATACAACACTGTTCCCTCTATAGGTTCCTGTACTGACCTGTAGATACAACACTGTTCCCTCTATAGGTTCCTGTATCATACTGACCTGTAGATATAACACTGTTCCCTCTATAGGTTCCTGTACTGACCTGTAGATACAACACTGTTCCCTCTATAGGTTCCTGTATCATACTGACCTGTAGATACAACACTGTTCCCTCTATAGGTTCCTGTACTGACCTGTAGATATAACACTGTTCCCTCTATAGGTTCCTGTACTGACCTGTAGATACAACACTGTTCCCTCTTTAGGTTCCTATACTGACCTGTAGATACAACACTGTTCCCTCTATAGGTTCCTGTATCGTACTGACCTGTAGATACAACACTGTTCCCTCTATAGGTTCCTGTACTGACCTGTAGATACAACACTGTTCCCTCTATAGGTTCCTGTACTGACCTGTAGATACAACACTGTTCCCTCTATAGGTTCCTGTATCGTACTGACCTGTAGATACAACACTGTTCCCTCTATAGGTTCCTGTATCGTACTGACCTGTAGATACAACACTGTTCCCTCTATAGGTTCCTGTATCGTACTGACCTGTAGATACAACACTGTTCCCTCTATAGGTTCCTGTATCGTACTGACCTGTAGATACAACACTGTTCCCTCTATAGGTTCCTGTATCGTACTGACCTGTAGATACAACACTGTTCCCTCTATAGGTTCATGTATCGTACTGACCTGTAGATACAACACTGTTCCCTCTATAGGTTCCTGTATCGTACTGACCTGTAGATACAACACTGTTCCCTCTATAGGTTCCTGTATCGTACTGACCTGTAGATACAACACTGTTCCCTCTATAGGTTCCTGTATCGTACTGACCTGTAGATACAACACTGTTCCCTCTATAGGTTCCTGTACTGACCTGTAGATACAACACTGTTCCCTCTATAGGTTCCTGTACTGACCTGTAGATACAACACTGTTCCCTCTATAGGTTCCTGTACTGACCTGTAGATACAACACTGTTCCCTCTATAGGTTCCTGTACTGACCTGTAGATACAACACTGTTCCCTCTATAGGTTAGTTTATTTCCTGTTTAGAGTCATTGGTCCAGCTGGATCGGTGTCATTGGGCCAGCTGGATCAGTGTCATTGGGCCAGCTGGATCGGTGTCATTGGGCCAGCTGGATCGGTGTCATTGGGCCAGCTGGATCGTTGTCATTGGTCCAGCTGGATCAGTGTCATTGGGCCAGCTGGATCAGTGTCATTGGGCCAGCTGGATCGGTGTCATTGGGCCAGCTGGATCGGTGTCATTGGTCCAGCTGGATCGGTGTCATTGGTCCAGCTGGATCAGTGTCATTGGGCCAGCTGGATCAGTGTCATTTTTTGTCCAGTCATCCATCAGTTCATTCATCCGTCCTCCCGTTGATTGATTGATTCATCCCTTTTATTTTCTGTTATCTTTCTCAGGACGAGAAATCTCCACGTCATTGTTCCAGCGGCAACATGGAGGACGGCGATAAGCTCCTGGCCCCCCCCCCTTCTTTCGGCAGCCATTTTGAGAGGACGATCGATGTTGTCAGGGGCAACCGTAGCCTTGGTATGTTATCGGTGTTTTTCATTGTGGCGGGGTGTCTGTGCGTGTACGTCGTCGGCACGGCGATACTGGGCGGAGAGGAGGAGAAGCTGATAATCGAGGGAAGTCAAAGATTTTTTCAGGAGTTGAGGTGAAGACTGGTGTTTCTTAATAAGGGAATATCTGTTAAAAGGGCTTATTGAATTTATAAAGTCGTATTGAATTCAATCAATCAAGTTGAAAACGTGAGAGAAAGAGAGAGAGGAAGAATGTTGACTTGCACTTTTTATTAAGGGCACCCCATAGAAAACCCATGTTGATGACTGTGAAAGACAGAGTGGACCTCTGTTAATAAGAAAACCCATGTTGATGACTGTGAAAGAGAGAGTGGACCTCTGTTAAGATAACCCATGTTGATGACTGTGAAAGAGAGAGTGGACCTCTGAAAACCCATGTTGATGACTGTGAAAGAGAGAGTGGACCTCTGTTAAGATAACCCATGTTGATGACTGTGAAAGAGAGAGTGGACCTCTGTTAAGATAACCCATGTTGATGACTGTGAAAGAGAGAGTGGACCTCTGTTAAGATAACCCATATTGATGACTGTGAAAGAGAGAGTGGACCTCTGAAAACCCATGTTGATGACTGTGAAAGAGAGAGTGGACCTCTGAAAACCCATGTTGATGACTGTGAAAGAGAGAGTGGACCTCTGAAAACCCATGTTGATTACTGTGAAAGAGAGAGTGGACCTCTGAAAACCCATGTTGATGACTGTGAAAGAGAGAGTGGACCTCTGAAAACCCATGTTGATTACTGTGAAAGAGAGTGTGGACCTCTGTTAAGATAACCCATGTTGTTGACTGCGAAAGAGTGAGTGGACCTCTGAAAACCCATGTTGATGACTGTGAAAGAGAGAGTGGACCTCTGAAAACCCATGTTGATTACTGTGAAAGAGAGAGTGGACCTCTGTTAATTAGAAAACCCATGTTGTTGACTGTGAAAGAGAGAGTGGAACTCTGAAAACCCATGTTGTTGACTGTGAAAGAGAGAGTGGACCTCTGTTAAGATAACCCATATTGATGACTGTGAAAGAGAGAGTGGACCTCTGTTAAGATAACCCATATTGATGACTGTGAAAGAGAGAGTGGATCTCTGTTAAGATAACCCATGTTGTTGACTGTGAAAGAGAGAGTGGACCTCTGTTAAGATAACCCATGTTGTTGACTGTGAAAGAGACAGAGAACTGAACCTTTATTTAACTAGGCTACTGGGGAACAGTGGGTTAACTGCCTTGTTCAGGGGCAGAATTATATATTTTTACCTTGTCAGCTCGGGGATTTGACCCAGCAACCTTTGCGGTTACTGGCCCAACACTCTAACTACTGGGCTACCTGCCTCCTCTAACCACTAGGATACCTGCCTCCTCTAACCACTAGGCTACCTGCCTCCTCTAACCACTAGGCTACCTGCCTCCTCTAACTACTAGGCCACCTGCCTCCTCTAACCACCAGGCTACCTGCCTCCTCTAACCACTAGACTACCTGCCTCCTCTAACCACTAGGCTACCTGCCTCCTCTAACCACTAGGCTACCTGCCTCCTCTAACCACTAGGCTACCTGCCTCCTCTAACCACCAGGCTACCTGCCTCCTCTAACCACTAGGCTACCTGCCTCCTCTAACCACTAGGCTACCTGCCTCCTCTAACCACTAGGCTACCTGCCTCCTCTAACCACCAGGCTACCTGCCTCCTCTAACCACTAGGCTACCTGCCTCCTCTAACCACCAGGCTACCTGCCTCCTCTAACCACTAGGCTACCTGCCTCCTCTAACCACTCGGCTACCTGCCTCCTCTAACCACTAGGCTACCTGCCTCCTCTAACCACTAGGCTACCTGCCTCCTCTAACCACTAGGCCACCTGCCTCCTCTAACCACCAGGCTACCTGCCTCCTCTAACCACTAGGCTACCTGCCTCCTCTAACCACCAGGCTACCTGCCTCCTCTAACCACTAGGCTACCTGCCTCCTCTAACCACTAGGCTACCTGCCTCCTCTAACCACTAGGCTACCTGCCTCCTCTAACCACTAGGCTACCTGCCTCCTCTAACCACTAGGCTACCTGCCTCCTCTAACCACTAGGCTACCTGCCTCCTCTAACCACTAGGCTACCTGTCTCCTCTAACCACTAGGCTACCTGTCTCCTCTATCCACTAGGCTACCTGCCTCCTCTAACCACTAGGCTACCTGCCTCCTCTAACCACTAGGCTACCTGTCTCCTCTAACCACTAGGCTACCTGTCTCCTCTATCCACTAGGCTACCTGTCTCCTCTAACCACTAGGCTACCTGCCTCCTCTAACCACTAGGCTACCTGCCTCCTCTAACCACTAGGCTACCTGCCACATTGTCATCATCACTGTAATGACAGGAATGCCAGTGACAACTGTCTGTTTTGTCTCTAGGTTTGTCAGCAACATGGTAGGATTATAGTCATGTTATTGATTTGGTTATTTGCCATCACTTTAGAGAAGTTAGTTTCCCGGACTACGGAATCCATTTTTAAACGTATCAAAGTTCTGCATTAGTTTTACTTTACTTTGTGTGTGAGCATTCAGACCTAGAATGCTTTGTGGAATTATTGTTGGTCCATTTGGGATGACAGAATGTTGTGAGCATTCAGACCTAGAATGCTTTGTGGAATTATTGTTGGTCCATTTGGGATGACAGAATGTTGTGAGCATTCAGACCTAGAATGCTCTGTGGAATTATTGTTGGTCCATTTGGGATGACAGAATGTTGTGAGCATTCAGACCTAGAATGCTTTGTGGAATTATTGTTGGTCCATTTGGGATGACAGAATGTTGTGAGCATTCAGACCTAGAATGCTCTGTGGAATTATTGTTGGTCCATTTGGGATGACAGAATGTTGTGAGCATTCAAACCTAGAATGCTTTGTGGAATTATTGTTGGTCCATTTGGGATGACAGAATGTTGTGAGCATTCAGACCTAGAATGCTTTGTGGAATTATTGTTGGTCCATTTGGGATGACAGAATGTTGTGAGCATATCGTTGTTATTTTAGCACTAAGGTGTGTTTTATAATTATTACCTTGCCTGACACCTTACCAACATTAGATGTTCAAAATTACACCAACACATACATGTGTTCTACAGCTCTACATGTATAAATATATATATATATTTCTTACTGTACTGTGTATGGTATGGCTTTGGCAGTTTTGTGTGAACATGTGTTTTTTTTGTTGGTGAACTCACCTTTTTGTGAGAACACATTTGAGAAAGTTGTGAGAGATTTGTGAGAATACGTGTTTGTTTTGTTTTGTGGACCCCATCGTTTGTTAGAACACACATATGTGAGAACACTGTTTATGTGACCGTCTCGTTTGTTTTTAACACGTAGTTTGTTAAAAAAAAAGAGATGGTTGTGTGTGTGAGAACATTTTGTAAGTCTGTGATGTTTTGTTTCTTGCCTTGGGGAATGCATGGGGGTGTTGTTTCATGTTTGTTTTGTTTGTGAAGATAAATGCGTTACACTTTAGTTCTTGTTCGTTTGAGACGGTTTCTTCACAAATGCGTGAAACTGCTTTTTAATTTCTTTGTTTCTGTCTTTGTGGTCTTTGTGGATTCTTACTAGCCTCTTTATTAACTGGGTTGTCGAAAAATGTCTGTCTTAAAAAAAAAACTACAGACAAAAATAAGACTAAAACAAAGACAAAAACCTACAGACAAAAATAAGTGGTTACACGATGATAGTTAATGTGATATTATATTACTCAATGTTATCTTTACAGATTATATATTTATATACATTTATATATATTTATATATATTGATATATATATTTATATATATTTATATATATTTATATATATATTTATATACATTTATATATATTTATATATATTTATATATATTGATATATATATTTATATATATTTATATATATATTTATATACATTTATATATATTTATATACATATTTATATACATTTATATATATTTATATATATTTATATACATTTATATATATTTATATATATTTATATATATTTATATATATTGATATATATATTTATATACATTTATATATATTTATATACATTTATATATATTTATATATATTTATATATATTTATATATATTTATATATATTTATATATATTTATATACATTTATATATATTTATATACATTTATATATATTTATATATATTTATATATATTTATATACATTTATATATATTTATATATATTTATATATATTTATATATATTTATATATATTGATATATATATTTATATATATTTATATATATTTATATATATTTATATACATTTATATATATTTATATATATTGATATATATATTTATATATATTTATATATATTTATATATATATTTATATACATTTATATATATTTATATATATTTATATACATTTATATATATTTATATATATTTATATATATTTATATATATTGATATATATATTTATATACATTTATATATATTTATATACATTTATATATATTTATATATATTTATATATATTTATATACATTTATATATATTTATATATATTTATATATATTTATATATATTTATATATATTGATATATATATTTATATATATTTATATATATTTATATACATTTATATATATTTATATATATTTATATATATTTATATATATTTATATATATTTATATATATTTATATACATTTATATATATATACATTTATATATATTTATATATATTTATATATATTTACATATATTTATATATATTTATATACATTTATATATATATTTATATACATTTATATATATATTTATATATATTTACATATATTTATATATATTTATATACATTTATATATATATATATATATATATTTATATACAGTTGCTGTGAAGGAAAGTGCTGTCTGTTCGTGTTCAGACCTTTCACTGTAGCGTCTCTCAGAGGTCAATAACTGTGATCGTCTATGTGGCTGTAACCCATATGCACTATGATTGTATTGTAATTTGAATGTAATGAGAGAAGAAAGAAATAAAAAAATCAATAAACTATATATTTTAAACATACATAAAACGTCATTTATTTTTGATCTACCTTCAAATTGTGTACGCTCATAGTGTGTTGGTGTGGTCCCTTGGTGTAGATGTGATGTGATTAGTGTGTAGTCCTAATGCACTCCTCCACAAGTTTGTGTTTCCCGTTGTGTGTGTGTGTGTGTGTGTGTGTGTGGTCCTACGTGTGTGTGGTCCTACGTGTGTGTGTGTGTGTGGTCCTACTTGTGTGTGTGTGTGTGTGTGTGTGTGTGGTCCTACGTGTGTGTGTGTGTGTGTGTGTGTGTGTGTGTGTGTGTGTGTGTGTGTGTGTGTGGTCCTACGCGTGTGTGTGTGTGTGTGTGGTCCTATGTGTGTGTGTGTGTGTGTGGTCCTACATGTGTGTGTGTGTGTGTGTGGTCCTACGTGTGTGTGTGTGTGTGTGTGGTCCTACGTGTGTGTGTGTGTGTGTGTGGTCCTACGTGTGTGTGTGTGTGTGGTCCTACGTGTGTGTGTGTGGTCCTACGTGTGTGTGTGTGTGTGTGTGTGTGGTCCTACGTGTGTGTGTGTGTGTGTGTGTGGTCCTATGTGTGTGTGTGTGTGTGTGGCCCTACGTGTGTGTGTGTGTGTGTGTGTGTGTGTGTGTGTGTGTGTGTGTGTGTGTGTGTGTGTGTGTGTGTGTGTGTGTGTGTTATCCTTGCTGAATACTAGATAGCCAAAGCCTCTTAAAGCCATGTGTGTGTGTGTGTGTTACCCTTGCTGAATACTAGATAGCCAAAGCCTCTTAAAGCCATGTTTGTGTGTGTGTGTGTTATCCTTGCTGAATACTAGATAGCCAAAGCCTCTTAAAGCCATGTTTGTGTGTGTGTGTGTGGTCCTACGTGTGTGTGTGTGTGTGTTATCCTTGCTGAATACTAGATAGCCAAAGCCTCTTAAAGCCATGTTTGTGTGTGTGTGTGTGGTCCTATGTGTGTATGTGTGTGTGTTATCCTTGCTGAATACTAGATAGCCAAAGCCTCTTAAAGCCATGTGTGTGTGTGTGTGGTCCTACGTGTGTGTGTGTGTGTGTTATCCTTGCTGAATACTAGATAGCCAAAGCCTCTTAAAGCCACGTGTGTGTGTGTGTGTGTGTGTTATCCTTGCTGAATACTAGATAGCCAAAGCCTCTTAAAGCCATGTGTGTGTGCAACTGTGTTTGTTTAATCTTCCTAAAACCCTTTTTGTACCTTTGACACTGAGGTGTGTGTGTGTGTGTGTGTGTGTGTGTGTGTGTGTGTGTGTGTGTGTGTGTGTGTATCTGTCTGTGTGTGTGTGTGTGTGTGTGTGTGTGTGTGTTTGCACGCTAGCCGTCTGTCAGCTTTGGCATTAGTTCAATTTTGGGGGTTAACCCAACAGTCACCTGTTCCCCACCTCCACTCTGTATGTGTGTGTGTGTGTGTGTGTGTGTGTGTGTGTGTGTGTGTGTGTGTGTGTGTGTGTGTGTGTGTGTGTGTGTGTGTGTGTGTGTGTGTGTGTGTCTGTCTGTCTGTGAGCGCAGACGGATCCCCCATGTTTGTGTCCTTGTACAACTAGTTGGCCCCAATTCAATCAGATAAAGAGAAACCCTACTGAGGGGTCACTCAGAGCATTACCTCTGTTATTGGAGGTGAAACCCCACTGTGGGGTCACTCATAACATTACCTCTGTCATTGACACTGTCAGAGGTGTCAGCTGTGTTAAAACATTGACACTATCAGAGGTGTCAGCTGTGTTTAAACATTGACACTATCAGAGGTGTCAGCTGTGTTTAAACATTGACACTATCAGAGGTGTCAGCTGTGTTTAAACATTGACACTATCAGAGGTGTCAGCTGTGTTTAAACATTGACACTATCAGAGGTGTCAGCTGTGTTAAAACATTGACGCTATCAGAGGTGTCAGCTGTGTTAATTAAACATCGACACTATCAGAGGTGTCAGCTGTGTTAAAACCAGGTAAACTGAAGAGAACACATTCTCTCTTTTTTAAAGCTATAATGACATGACCTGAGTTTGTGTTCGTCTCTATGTCTGTGTGTTGTAGTGTGACTACGGGTCTATGTGTTGTAGTGTGTTGTAGTGTGACTACAGGTATATGTGTTGTAGTGTGTTGTAGTGTGACTACAGGTATATGTGTTGTAGTGTGTTGTAGTGTGACTACAGGTATATGTGTTGTAGTGTGTTGTAGTGTGACTACAGGTATATGTGTTGTAGTGTGACTACAGGTATATGTGTTGTAGTGTAACTACAGGTATATGTGTTGTAGTGTAACTACAGGTATATGTGTTGTAGTGTAACTACAGGTATATGTGTTGTAGTGTGACTACAGGTATATGTGTTGTAGTGTGTTGTAGTGTAACTACAGGTATATGTGTTGTAGTGCGACTACAGGTATATGTGTTGTAGTGTGTTGTAGTGTAACTACAGGTATATGTGTTGTAGTGTGGTGTAGTGTAACTACAGGTATATGTGTTGTAGTGTAACTACAGGTATATGTGTTGTAGTGTGTTGTAGTGTGACTACAGGTATATGTGTTGTAGTGTGACTACAGGTATATGTGTTGTAGTGTAACTACAGGTATATGTGTTGTAGTGTGACTACAGGTATATGTGTTGTAGTGTGTTGTAGTGTAACTACAGGTATATGTGTTGTAGTGTGACTACAGGTATATGTGTTGTAGTGTGGTGTAGTGTAACTACAGGTATATGTGTTGTAGTGTAACTACAGGTATATGTGTTGTAGTGTGACTACAGGTATATGTGTTGTAGTGTGTTGTAGTGTAACTACAGGTATATGTGTTGTAGTGTAACTACAGGTATATGTGTTGTAGTGTGTTGTAGTGTGACTACAGGTATATGTGTTGTAGTGTGTTGTAGTGTAACTACAGGTATATGTGTTGTAGTGTGACTACAGGTATATGTGTTGTAGTGTGTTGTAGTGTAACTACAGGTATATGTGTTGTAGTGTGGTGTAGTGTAACTACAGGTATATGTGTTGTAGTGTAACTACAGGTATATGTGTTGTAGTGTGTTGTAGTGTGACTACAGGTATATGTGTTGTAGTGTGACTACAGGTATATGTGTTGTAGTGTAACTACAGGTATATGTGTTGTAGTGTGACTACAGGTATATGTGTTGTAGTGTGGTGTAGTGTAACTACAGGTATATGTGTTGTAGTGTGTTGTAGTGTGACTACAGGTATATGTGTTGTAGTGTGACTACAGGTATATGTGTTGTAGTGTAACTACAGGTATATGTGTTGTAGTGTGGTGTAGTGTAACTACAGGTATATGTGTTGTAGTGTGTTGTAGTGTAACTACAGGTATATGTGTTGTAGTGTGGTGTAGTGTAACTACAGGTATATGTGTTGTAGTGTAACTACAGGTATATGTGTTATAGTGTGTTGTAGTGTAACTACAGGTATATGTGTTGTAGTGTAACTACAGGTATATGTGTTGTAGTGTGACTACAGGTATATGTGTTGTAGTGTGGTGTAGTGTAACTACAGGTATATGTGTTGTAGTGTGACTACAGGTATATGTGTTGTAGTGTAACTACAGGTATATGTGTTATAGTGTGTTGTAGTGTAACTACAGGTATATGTGTTGTAGTGTAACTACAGGTATATGTGTTGTAGTGTGACTACAGGTATATGTGTTGTAGTGTGGTGTAGTGTAACTACAGGTATATGTGTTGTAGTGTGTTGTAGTGTAACTACAGGTATATGTGTTATAGTGTGTTGTAGTGTAACTACAGGTATATGTGTTGTAGTGTGTTGTAGTGTAACTACAGGTATATGTGTTGTAGTGTGACTACAGGTATATGTGTTGTAGTGTGGTGTAGTGTAACTACAGGTATATGTGTTGTAGTGTGTTGTAGTGTAACTACAGGTATATGTGTTGTAGTGTAACTACAGGTATATGTGTTGTAGTGTAACTACAGGTATATGTGTTATAGTGTGTTGTAGTGTAACTACAGGTATATGTGTTGTAGTGTAACTACAGGTATATGTGTTGTAGTGTGACTACAGGTATATGTGTTGTAGTGTGGTGTAGTGTAACTACAGGTATATGTGTTGTAGTGTGACTACAGGTATATGTGTTGTAGTGTGACTACAGGTATATGTGTTGTAGTGTAACTACAGGTATATGTGTTATAGTGTGTTGTAGTGTAACTACAGGTATATGTGTTGTAGTGTGTTGTAGTGTAACTACAGGTATATGTGTTGTAGTGTAACTACAGGTATATGTGCTGTAGTGTGACTACAGGTATATGTGTTGTAGTGTGTTGTAGTGTAACTACAGGTATATGTGTTGTAGTGTGACTACAGGTATATGTGTTGTAGTGTGTTGTAGTGTAACTACAGGTATATGTGTTGTAGTGTGACTACAGGTATATGTGTTGTAGTGTGTTGTAGTGTAACTACAGGTATATGTGTTGTAGTGTGGTGTAGTGTAACTACAGGTATATGTGTTGTAGTGTAACTACAGGTATATGTGTTGTAGTGTGTTGTAGTGTAACTACAGGTATATGTGTTGTAGTGTAACTACAGGTATATGTGCTGTAGTGTGACTACAGGTATATGTGGTGTAGTGTGACTACAGGTATATGTGTTGTAGTGTGGTGTAGTGTAACTACAGGTATATGTGTTGTAGTGTAACTACAATGTGTTGTAGTGTATATATGTGTGTTTGTGTGTGTATGTGTTAACAGGCCTGACAGTGAGTGTTACTACAGGTATATATATATGTGTGTGTGTGTGTTAAGAGGCCTGACAGTGAGTGCTACTACAGGTATATATATGTGTGTGTGTGTGTGTGTGTGTGTTAACAGGCCTGACAGTGAGTGCTATGAAGGATGGCTCAGGGATGTTGATCCGGTCAGTGGTCCGTGGAGGGTCTGTCTGTCAGGACGGGAGGCTGGGAGTCGGGGACACTATCCTGGCTGTTAACGGAGAACCCACCACCAACCTGACCAACGCTATG
>NW_022265910.1:130000-137500 GCF_002021735.2 Oncorhynchus kisutch
TAGCCTCAACCCTAACCTCAATCCTAACCTCAGCTCTAGCCTCAATCCTTACCTCAGCTCTAACCTCAACCCTTACCTCAATCCAAACCTCAGCTCTAGCCTCAACCCTTACCTCAGCTCTAGCCTCAACCCTTACCTCAGCTCTAGCCTCAACCCTTACCTCAGCTCTAGCCTCAATCCTAACTCCAACCCTAACCTCAAACCTTACCTCAGCTCTAACCTCAACCCTTACCTCAGCTCTAGCCTCAACCCTTACCTCAGCTCTAGCCTCAAGCCTAACTCCAACCCTAACCTCAAACCTTACCTCAGCTCTAACCTCAACCCTTACCTCAGCTCTAGCCTCAACCCTAACTCCAACCCTAACCTCAACCCTTACCTCAGCTCTAGCCTCAACCCTTACCTCAGCTCTAGCCTCAATCCTTACCTCAGCTCTAGCCTCAACCCTTACCTCAGCTCTAGCCTCAACCCTAACTCCAACCCTAACCTCAACCCTTACCTCAGCTCTAGCCTCAAGCCTTACCTCAGCTCTAGCCTCAACCCTAACTCCAACCCTAACCTCAACCCTTACCTCAGCTCTAGCCTCAACCCTAACTCCAACCTAACCTCAACCTTACCTCAGCTCTAGCCTCAACCCTAACTCCAACCCTAACCTCAACCCTTACCTCAGCTCTAACCTCAACCCTAACTCCAACCCTAACCTCAACCCTTACCTCAGCTCTAGCCTCAACCCTAACTCCAACCCTAACCTCAACCCTTACCTCAGCTCTAGCCTCAACCCTAACTCCAACCCTAACCTCAACCCTTACCTCAGCTCTAGCCTCAACCCTAACTCCAACCCTAACTCCAACCCTTACCTCAGCTCTAGCCTCAAACCTTACTCCAACTCTAGCCTCAACCCCGGCCTCGGTCTCTCAGCCACAGCTCCAATCCAAAGGTAAGCTTCCAACCCTATATCAAACCCTTGCTTGCTCGGGCGCTTTCTTCAGCCTCAACCCTACACTGAGTCTTAAAGCTCCTTTCTTCAGCCTCAACCCTACACTGAGTCTTAAAGCTACACCTCAACCCTACACTGAGTCTACACTGAGTCTACACTGAGTCTTAAAGCTACACCTCAACCTCACGTACACCGTTTTTATTGTTGTTTCCAGTGGTACCATTTGATCGTGACAACGTCTGAGTCTGCTGTGTGTAACTTGATAAAAGTTACTACACTGAGTCTTATAGCTCCACCTCAACTCTACACTGAGCCTTATAGCTCCACCTCAACTCTACACTGAGCCTTATAGCTCCACCTCAACTCTACACTGAGCCTTATAGCCCCACCTCAACCCTACACTGAGCCTTATAGCCCCACCTCAACCCTACTCTGAGCCTTATAGCTCCACCTCTCAAGCCACAGCTTCAGACCCAGAAAGCAAACTGTATTTCATATTTTTTTGGGGGGTGTGGGCTATTTTACCCCCTTTTTTCTCCCCAATTTTGTGGGGAGAAAAATACCCAAAAGGTCATGCGTTGTCTGAAACATGACCCGCCAAAACCTTGCTCCTTAACACCCGACCTCTGAACCCGGAGGCCAGCCGCACCAATGTGTCAGAGGAAACACTGTTCAACTGACGACCGTCGTCAGCCTGCAGGCGCCCGGCCCGCCACAAGGAGTCACTAGAGAGCGATGAGCCAAGTAAAGCCCCACCCCCCGGCCAAATCCTCCCCTAACCCGGATAACGCTGGGCCAAATGTGCGCCGCCCTATGGGACTCCCAGTCACGGCCGGATCTGACAAAGCCTGGGATCGAACCCGGGTCTGTGGTAATGCCTCAAGCACCCCGAAGCAGTGCCTTAGCCCGCTGCTGTAGGCCACAAAACATATTTTTTTAACATTCATGTGGTATAGAAGGCTATTTTTAGACCCACCTATAGATCTCAGTACTGTGTCATGTCATAAAAACTCTCTCTCCTCTCCTCTCCCCCTCCCTCTCTCTCTCCCCCCTCCCTCTCTCTCTCACCTAATGACATCACAGTATCCCACACAGACACAGACACACACACAGTCTACTTTAGACATATTCATGTGAATTCCTAGACAGCCACCATGAGACTGATCTGTGTGCGACACTAAAACCTGACCCAGGAACTGTGTTTCTTAAATTTTTAATGTTTAATCTTTTCGTTTTAAAACATTTTGGGGTGGAAAATATACGTATATATATATATATATATACAGTACCAGTCTAAAGTTTGGACACCTACTCATTCAAGGGTTTCTCTTTATTTTGACTATGTTCTACATTGTAGAATAATAGTGAAGACATCAGAACTATGTAATAACACATATGGAATCATGTAGTAACCAAAAAAATGTTAAAACAAATTAAAAATATATTTTATATTTGACATTCTTCAAAGTAGCCACCACTTTACCTTGATGACAGCTTTGCAACCTCTTGGCATTCTCTCCACCAGCTTCATGAGATAGTCACCTGGAATGCATTTAAATGAACAGGTGTGCCTTGTTAAAAGTTAATTTGTGTAATATCTTTCCTTCTTAATGCATTTGAGCCAATCAGTTGTGTTGTGACAAGGTAGGGGTGTTATACAGAAGACCTATTTTACCTATTTGGTAAAAGACCAAGTCCATATCATGGCTCAAATAAACAAAGAGAAAGGACAGCCCATAAATGTGTATATATTTCTCTACCTATATAAATGTGTATATATTTCTCTACCTATATAAATGTGTATATATTTCTCTACCTATATAAATGTGTATATATTTCTCTACCTATATAAATGTGTATATATTTCTCTATACCTATATAAATGTGTATATATTCTCTACCTATATAAATGTGTATATATTTCTCTACCTATATAAATGTGGTATATATTTCTCTACCTATATAATGTGTATATATTTCTCTACCTATATAAATGTGTATATATCGTCTAGCTCTACCTATATAAATGTGTATATATTTCTCTACCTATATAAATGTGTATATATTTTCTCTACCTATATAAATGTGTATATATTTCTCTACCTATATAAATGTGTATATATTTCTCTACCTATATAAATGTGTAATATTTCTCTACCTATATAAATGTGTATATATTTCTCTACCTATATAAATGTGTATATATTTCTCTACCTATATAAATGTGTATATATTTCTCTACCATATATAAATGTTGTATATATTCTTCTCTACCTATATAAATGTGTATATATTTCTCTACTACATAAATGTGTATATATTTCTCTACCTATAAATGTGTATATATTTCTCTACCTATATAAATGTTATATATTTCTCTACCTTATAAATGTGTATATATTTCTCTACCTAGATAAATGTTGTATATATTTCTCTAACCTATATAAATGTGTATATATTTCTCTACCTATATAAATGTGTATATATTTCTCTACCTATATAAATGTGTATATATTTCTCTACCTATATAAATGTGTATATATTTCTCTACCTATATAAATGTGTATATATTTCTCTACCTATATAAATGTTGTATATATTTCTCTACCTATATAAATGTGTATATATTTCTCTACCTATATAAATGTGTATATATTTCTTACCTATATAAATGTGTATATATTTCTCTACCTATATAAATGTGTATATATTTCTCTACCTATATAAATGTGTATATATTTCTCTACCTATATAAATGTGTATATATTCTCTACCTATATAAATGTGTATATATTTTCTCTACCTATATAAATGTGTATATATTTCTCTACCTATATAAATGTGTATATATTTCTCTACCTATATAAATGTGTATATATTTCTCTACCTATATAAATGTGTATATATTTCTCTACCTATATAAATGTGTATATATTTCTCTACCTATATAAATGTGTATATATTCTCTACCTATATAAATGTGTATATATTTCTCTACCTATATAAATGTGTATATATTCTCTACCTATAATGGTATATATTCTCTACCTATATAAATGTGTATATATTTCTCTACCTATATAAATGTGTATATATTTCTCTACCTATATAAATGTGTATATATTTCTCTACCTATATAAATGTGTATATATTTCTCTACCTATATAAATGTGTATATATTTCTCTACCTATATAAATGTGTATATATTTCTCTACCTATATAAATGTGTATATATTTCTCTACCTATATAAATGTGTATATATTTCTCTACCTATATAAATGTGTATATATTTCTCTACCTATATAAATGTGTATATATTTCTCTACCTATATAAATGTGTATATATTTCTCTACCTATATAAATGTTAATATTGATAAATGTATCATAAGGAATAACGTTATAGGCTACAAAATATTAAAAATGAAAATTTTACTGTTTATAAAGCATGTGATCTTTTTCCCTGTAGCCTAATCCCTAAACCCCCACCCTCACCCGTACCAATGAAGGAGAGAAGAGGTGTGGATGGAGTGAGAGAGGAGGAGAAGAAAGTGGAGAGGAAGCGAGAGGAGGAGGAGGAGGAGGAGGTGAGAGAGGAAGAAGAGAGAGAGGATGAGATGTTGGTTTATCCTACTAACCTCAGTTGGGCTCAACCTAGAAGGTTAGTAAACGTTCCTGTCCTTCTTTATAGTCTAACGCTGTAGTACACAGTTAATACACACACGTTGTGACACTCGCGCACGCACACACACCACCCCCTTCACCCTGTTTATCCCTGTCTCTCCCACAGTGGCTGGTTGGTCAGGCTACCAGGCCCACACACCACCCTCTTCACCCTGTTTATCCCTGTCTCTCCCACAGTGGCTGGTTGGTCAGGCTACCAGGCCCACACACCACCCCCTTCACCCTGTTTATCCCTGTTTTTCCCACAAACACCCCATAATGACATCACAATACACCATAATGACATCACAGTATCCCATAATGACATCATAATACCCCATAACGACATCACAATTAATACCCCATAACGACATCACAATAAATACCCCATAACGACATCACAATACCCCATAATGACATCACAATACCCCATAACGACATTACAATAAATACCCCATAACGACATCACAATAAATACCCCATAACGACATCACAATAAATACCCCATAACGACATCACAATACCCCATAACGACATCACAATACCCCATAACGACATCACAATACCCCATAACGACATTACAATAAATACCCCATAACGACATCACAATAAATACCCCATAACGACATCACAATACCCCATAACGACATCACAATACCCCATAACGACATCACAATACCCCATAACGACATCACAATACCCCATAACGACATCACAATACCCCATAACGACATCACAATACCACATAACGACATCACAATACCCCATAACGACATCACAATACCCCGTAACGACATCACAATACCCCATAACGACATCACAATACCCCGTAACGACATCACAATACCCCATAACGACATCACAATACCCCATAACGACATCACAATACCCCATAACGACATCACAATACCCCGTAACGACATCACAATACCACATAACGACATCACAATACCCCATAACGACATCACAATACCCCATAACGACATCACAATACCCCATAACGACGAAGCAAAAACATGTTTTTAGAATTTTTAGCAAATTTCTAAAACATAAAAAAACTGAAATATCACATTTCAATAAGTATTCAGACCCTTTACTCAGTGCTTTGTTGAAGAACCTTTGGCAGCGATTACAGCCTCGAGTCTTCTTGGGTATGACGCTACAAGCTCGGCACACCTGTATTTGGGGAGTTTCTCCCATTCTTCTCTGCAGATCCTCTCAAGCTCTGTCAGGTTGCATGGGGAGCGTTGCTTTCAGGTTTCCAGAGATGTTCGATCGGGTTCAAGTCCGGGCTCTGGCTGGGCCACTCAATGACACTCAGAGACTTGTCCATGAAGCCACTCCTGTGTTGTCTTGGCTGTGTGCTTAGGGTCGTTGTTCTGTTGGAAGGTGAACCTTCGCCCCAGTCTGAGGTCCTGAGCACTTTGGAGCAGGTTTTCATCAAGGATCTCTCTGTACTTTGCCCCGTTCATCTTTCCCTCGATCCTGACTAGTCTCCCAGTCAATGCCGCTGAAAAACATCCCACAGCATGATGCTGCCACCACCATGCTTCTCCGTAGGGATGGTGCCAGGTTTCCTCCAGACGTGATGCTTGGCATTCAGGCCAAAGATGTCTGGTTTCATCAGACAGGAGAATCTTGTTTCTCATGGTCTGAGAGTCCTTTAGGTGCCTTTTGGCAAACTCAATACCCCAAACTCCAAGCGGGCTGTCATGTGCCTTTTACTGAGGAGTGGCTTCCGTTTGACCACTCTACCATAAAGGCCTGATTGGTGGAGTGCTGCAGAGATGGTTGTCCTTCAGGAAGTTTCTCCCATCTCAACAGAGGAACTCTGGAACTCTGTCAGAGTGACCATCAGGTTCTTGGTCACCTCCCTGACCAAAGACCTTCTCCCCCGATTGCTCAGTTTGGCCAGGCGGCCAGCCCTAGGAAGAGTCTTGGTGCTTCCAAAAATCTTCCATTTCAGAATGATGGGGGCCACTGTGTTCTTGGGGACCTTCAATGCTGAAGAAATTTTTTGGTACCCTTCCCCAATATCACACACAATCCTGTCTCTGAGCTCTATGGACATTTCTTTCTACCTCATGGCTTAGTTTATGCTCTGACATGCACTACCAATCTGTGGGACCATATATAGACAGGTGTGTGCCTTTCCAAATCATGTCCAATCAATTTAATGTATCACAGGTGGACTCCAATCAAGTTGTAGAAACATCTCAAGGATGGTCAATGGAAACAGGATGCACCTGAGCTCAATTTGGAGTCTCATCACAAAGGGTCTGAACACTTTAATTTGAAAACATTTCTAAAAACCTGTTTTCCCTTTGTCATTATGGGGTATGGTGTGTAGATAGATTTTTTGAATAGTCTGTAACCTAACAACATTTTTAAAATGTCAAGGGGTCTGAATGCACTGTACAGTGTTGTAACAATGTGCAAATAGTTAAAGTACAAAAGGGAAAATATATAAATATAAATATGGGGTTGTATTTACAATGTTGTTTGTTCTTCTCTTGTTGCCCTTTTCTTGTGGCAACAGGTCACAAATTTTGCTGCTGTGATGGCACACTGTGGTATTTCACCCAGTAGTTATGGGAATTTATCAAAATTGGATTTGTTTCAAATAATTTTTGGGTCTGTTTTATCTGAGGGAAATATGTCTCTCTAATATGTTCATACATTTGGCAGAAGGTTTGGAAGTGCAGATCAGTTTCTCTTGAGAGCCATGTCTGCCTACAGCAACCTCTCTTAATAGCAAGGTTATGCTCACTGAGTCTGTACATTGTCAAAGCTTTACTTAATTTTGGGTCAGTCACAGTGGTCAGGTATTCTGCCACGGTGTACTCTCTGTTTAGGGCCAAATAGCATTCTAGTTTGCTCAGTTTTTTGTAAATTATTTTCAA
>NW_022265910.1:145000-155000 GCF_002021735.2 Oncorhynchus kisutch
AGAGGACCACAGCCCCTAACATACAGTACCATCAGATATAGTAGTAATGTGTAGTATTATATATTATGTCCTGGTTGTAGATCAACGGTCAGATCCTGTATGGACGTAGTCACCAGAACGCGACAGCCATCCTGAACGGTGCTCCTTCTAAAGTCCAGATTCTCCTCACCAGGTACAGTATAGAACCACGCGCCACACAGTAAATGGGATTACACGACACGCTGTTGAGATGCCCCCTTATTGGACGTTTCGTGTAGAAGAGTTTGTATCAAATAAAATCAAACCATATCAAAGACATTTGACTGGTGTTGAAGTCATGTGATTTTACTGTGCTTGAAATATAGTAACTATTATGGATTTATTCGTTGTCAATACGGTGACCAACTAATCAACTGTGAACACCAATTACTTCATTATATTTCCAAGATGGCGACTGTGATGTCTAACAGAGATGTTATTGTTTTGATCAGGAATAAAGCGGCTCTGGCGCAGATGACTCAAGGACCCATGGGTGGGGACTCCTCCTCTTCCTCCCTCCATCCCTCCATCTCTCTCTCCTCTTTTCTCCATCCCTCCATCCACGTCTCTTCCTCCCATCCCCCCATTCCTCCCCACTCCTCCGTCGGCACTGCCAGGAACGCCTCCTCCTCCAGCGGGCGATCTGATTGGCCAACGGGCTCCGCTCTGACCCCTGACCTCCTGAGCTGTCCCATAACACCTGGCGTTGACAGCACCATAGAGATCTGTAAAGGACACTTGGGCCTGGGACTCAGCATCGTGGGGGGGTGTGTGACACGCTACTGGTAAGAGAGACAGGGAGAGCGAGTGAGAGAGAGAGAGAGAGAGAGAGATGGGGAGAGAGAGAGAGAGAGAGAGAGAGAGAGAGAGAGAGAGAGAGAGAGAGAGAGAGAGAGAGAGATGGGGGAGAGAGAGAGAGAGAGAGAGAGAGAGAGAGAGAGAGAGAAAGCGTGATAGTGTGTGTTCGTGTGTGTAAAGGACACACATAACTCGGCCTCATCATCGGGATGATGTATTGTAGAACACCCTCTACTGGGGTAAAATACCAACTGGTCTGATGATGTACTGTAGAACACCCTCTACTGGGGTAAAATACCAACTGGTCTGATGATGTACTGTAGAACACCCTCTACTGGGGTAAAATACCAACTGGTCTGATGATGTACTGTACTGTAGAACACCCTCTACTGGGGTAAAATACCAACTGGTCTGATGATGTACTGTAGAACACCCTCTACTGGGGTTGAGGGTGACAATCCACATTTGAGTTCTCTCCGTGTATCTCTGACATACCCGGTTCATATTCATTAGGCCACACCAGAGCAAAACGTTTAGCAACAGAAGACTAAAAATAATTTACTTCCCTGTAAATATGACTCTGATTCAATAAATTACGACCAGCCATTGCAGTGGCATGTTTTCAGTGAAGTCGTTTTTCTCTCTTTTCTCCACCATAATAACCCATGAGGTTAATGATCTCTCTCTTCTCCACCATAATAACCCATGAGGTTAATGATCTCTCTCTTCTCCACCATAATACCCCATGAGGTTAATGATCTCTCTTCTCCACCATAATAACCCATGAGGTTAATGATCTCTCTTCTCCACCAGGGGGCCATAATAATCCATGAGGTTAATGATCTCTCTTCTCCACCATAATAACCCATGAGGTTAATGATCTCTCTTCTCCACCATAATAACCCATGAGGTTAATGATCTCTCTTCTCCACCAGGGGGCCATAATAATCCATGAGGTTAATGATCTCTCTTCTCCACCATAATAACACATGAGGTTAATGATCTCTCTTCTCCACCATAATAACCCATGAGGTTAATGATCTCTCTCTTCTCCACCAGGGGGCCATAATAATCCATGAGGTTAATGATCTCTCTTCTCCAGCATAATAACCCATGAGGTTAATGATCTCTCTTCTCCACCAGGGGGCGATACTAATCCATGAGGTTAATGATCTCTCTTCTCCACCAGGGGGCGATAATAATCCATGAGGTTAATGATCTCTCTTCTCCACCAGGGGGCCATAATAATCCATGAGGTTAATGATCTCTCTTCTCCACCAGGGGGCGATAATAATCCATGAGGTTAATGATGGAGGTGCAGCTCAGAGAGACGGGAGGCTGTGGGCTGGAGACCAGCTACTAGAGGTATGGTTACACACACACACACACACACCCACACACACACACACACACACACACACACACACACACACACACACACACACACACATTGAGGAGCAGCTCAGAGAGACGGGAGGCTGTGGGCTGGAGACCAGCTACTAGAGGTATGGTTACACACACACACACACGCACACATTGAGGTGCAGCTCAGAGAGACGGGAGGCTGTGGGCTGGAGACCAGCTACTAGAGGTATGGTTACACACACACACACACACACATTGAGGTGCAGCTCAGAGAGACGGGAGGCTATGGGCTGGAGACCAGCTACTAGAGGTATGGTTACACACACTCACATACACACACATTGAGGAGCAGCTCTGAGAGACATCAGACAGTGGGTACTAGAGGTATGGTTATATACACACAATCTCTCTCTCTCTGTCACTCTCTCTCTCTCTCTCTCACTAAAACTCTCACTCTCACTAACTCTCTCTCACGCTCTTTCTCCAGGTGAATGGTATAGACCTGGGCCATGCCACCCATGAGGAAGCTATAGGGGTGTTGAGGCTGACCCCTCAGCGGGTGCGTCTCACGGTGTTCAGACAACAGCAGGAGTACGGGGAGGAGGACCTGTGGGATGTCTTCCAGCTGGAGCTCAGACTACGACCTGGACAGACCCTGGGGCTCAGCACTGTAGGGAAGAGGTAACTGGTTCTCAACTATCTACTGGTTTTGAACTGTCAACTGGTTCTCAACTATCTACTGGTTTCACTTGTCAACTAGTTCTCAACTATCTACTGGTTTCACCTGTCAACTGGTTCTCAACTATCTACTGGTTTCAGCTGTCAACTGGTTCTCAACTATCTACTGGTTTTGAACTGTCAACTGGTTCTCAACTATCTACTGGTTCTCAACTATCTACTGGTTTTCAGTTGTCAACTGGTTCTCAACTATCTACTGTTTTTTTACTGTCAACTGGTTCTCAACTATCTACTGGTTTTTACCTGTCAACTGGTTCTCAACTATCTACTGGTTTTGAACTGTCAACTGGTTCTCAACTACCTACTGGTTTTGAACTGTCATCTGGTTCTCAACTATCTACTGGTTTCAGCTGTCAACTGGTTCTCAACTATCTACTGGTTTTGAACTGTCAACTGGTTCTCAACTATCTACTGGTTTTGAACTGTCATCTGGTTCTCAACTATCTACTGGTTTTGAACTGTCATCTGGTTCTCAACTATCTACTGGTTTTGAACTGTCATCTGGTTCTCAACTATCTACTGGTTTCACCTGTCAACTGGTTCTCAACTATCTACTGGTTTCACCTGTCAACTGGTTCTCAACTATCTACTGGTTTTGAACTGTCATCTGGTTCTCAACTATCTACTGGTTTTGAACTGTCATCTGGTTCTCAACTATCTACTGGTTTTGAACTGTCAACTGGTTCTCAACGGTCATGAACGTTATTGTGATGACATGTTGATGTTTCCACTAGCAACGACACCGGTGTGTTTGTGTCTGAGATCATTGGAGGGGGTGTGGCTGATGGAGACGGACGGCTGTTTCTAGGAGACCAGATCCTGTCAGTCAACAGAGAGGATGTCAGAACAGCTACTCAGGAACACGTTACCTCACTGTTACAGGTGTCACACACACACACACACACACACACACACACACACACACACACACACACACACACACACACACACACACACACACACACACACACACACACAGAGAGAGAGAGAGAGGATGTCAGAGCAACCACACAGAACCATGTTTCCGTGCTGACACACACACCTCAGTTGTTAGAGAGGAAGTCAGCGAAACCACACAGGGACTCGTGACGGCGCTGCTACAGAACTGACACACACACACACACACACACACACACAGAGGATGTGAGAGCAGCCACACAGGAACTCTGCTACTGATCTGACACACACACACACACACACACACACACACACACACACACACACACACACACACACACACACACACACACACACACACACACACACACACAGAGGATGTGAGAGCAGCCACACAGGAACTCTGCTACTGATCTGACACACACACACACACACACACACACACACACACAGGTTTAACTTCTCTCTATCTCTCTGCTGTGTCTCTCAGAGCTGCAGTAGTGGAACAGTGATCCTAGAGATCGCTCGCTTCAGAGCAGTCGGCGTTCACTACTCCTGTGGAAGTCAGGTATAAACAGAGGGCTTCACGGCCTCTTCTCCTCACCCACATCGTGTCTATCGTCACCCTGTGGCTTCTCCCCACTAACATCATGTCTATCGTCACCCTGTGGCTTCACGGCCTCTTCTCCCCACCCACATCATGTCTATCGTCACCCTGTGGCTTCACGGCCTCTTCTCCCCACTAACATCATGTCTATCGTCACACTGTGGCTTCACGGCCTCCCCACTAACATCATGTCTATCGTCACACTGTGGCTTCACGGCGTCCCCACCCACATCATGTCTATCGTCACCCTGTGGCTTCACGGCCTCTTCTCCCCACCCACATCATGTCTATCGTCACCCTGTGGCTTCACGGCCTCTTCTCCCCACCCACATCATGTCTATCGTCACCCTGTGGCTTCACGGCCTCCCCACTAACATCATGTCTATCGTCACCCTGTGGCTTCACAGCCTCCCCACTAACATCATGTCTATCGTCACACTTTGGCTTCACGGCCTCCCCACTAACATCATGTCTATCATCACACTGTGGCTTCACGGCCTCCCCACTAACATCATGTCTATCGTCACCCTGTGGCTTCACGGCCTCCCCACTAACATCATGTCTATCGTCACCCTGTGGCTTCACGGCCTCCCCACTAACATCATGTCTATCGTCACCCTGTGGCTTCACGGCCTCCCCACTAACATCATGTCTATCATCACACTGTGGCTTCACGGCCTCCCCACTAACATCATGTCTATCGTCACACTGTGGCTTCGCTTTTGTCTTTCTCTTGTCAAAACTCGCCTGCTCTAAAAGTTTGTAATGTTGTGTCGTCCAGAGTGGTGACTCCGTCGGTAGTGACAGCTCCACCCTGACTCCGTCCACTGTGTATGAGGTCCAGAGCCACCACCAGGGGGAGACAGAGAGACGCCAGAGAGGACAGGACCACTGTGAGTGAGATTGAGCCGACTCATCACATATGTCACAGTGTTTAAACAACATACCAACTCCATTGTAAACAGTAACTTAAAGTAAACTGCAGTAAAAAGGTTTAGCCACTAGAGGGAGACAGAGAGGCGCAAGAGAGGACAGGACCACTGTGAGTGAGATTGAGCCGACTCATCACAACATACCAACTTCTGGAATAGTCAGATCCATTGTAAACAGTAACTTAAAGTAAACTGCAGTAAAAAGGTTTAGCCACCAGAGGGAGACAGAGAGGCGTCAGAGAGGAGACGACTGTGAGAGATTCAGTCTGTGATTATTTTTTAATTTTTTTTTAACCTTTATTTAACTAGGCAAGTCAGTTAAGAACAAATTCTTATTTTCAATGACGGCCTAGGAACAGTGGGTTAACTGCCTGTTCAGGGGCAGAACGACAGCTCAGGGGTCAGCTCAGGGGTTTTGAACTTGCAACCTTCCGGTTACTAGTCCAACGCTCTAACCACTAGGCTACCCTGCCGCCCCATTATGGGATGTCTGGTTTGTAACTCGACCTCATAGTAGACACATCAGTTCCAACTCTGTAAACTCATTGAATGGGCAGGAACTAGTGTACACCCAAAACATCCTTTTCAGTAATAAATGCTATTTTCCCCCACAGCAGTTGAAGACCACCGTGAGATAAGGACAGTGGTCATGCATAAGGTGGGATACACACTACGTTGGGTTTGTGGCATTTCCTATCAGAGCAAATACTGAGCAAAGCTGGAACATCTATGGTTGGTAGTCTCTGTTGTTATATGGAATATATATGGTTTGTAGAGTCTCTGTTGTTATATGGAATATCTATGGTTGTTATATGGAATATCTATGGTTGGTAGTCTCTGTTGTTATATGGAATATATATGGTTGGTAGAGTCTCTGTTGTTATATGGAATATATATGGTTGTTAGAGTCTCTGTTGTTATATGGAATATATATGGTTGTTATATGGAATATATATGGTTGGTAGAGTCTCTGTTGTTATATGGAATATATATGGTTGTTAGAGTCTCTGTTGTTATATGGAATATATATGGTTGTTATATGGAATATATATGGTTGTTAGAGTCTCTGTTGTTATATGGAATATATATGGTTGGTAGAGTCTCTGTTGTTATATGGAATATATATGGTTGGTAGAGTCTCTGTTGTTATATGGAATATATATGGTTGGTAGTCTCTGTTGTTATATGGAATATATATGGTTGGTAGAGTCTCTGTTGTTATATGGAATATCTATGGTTGGTAGAGTCTCTGTTGTTATATGGAATATATATGGCTGGTAGAGTCTCTGTTGTTATATGGAATATATATGGTTGTTATATGGAATATATATGGTTGTTAGAGTCTCTGTTGTTATATGGAATATATATGGTTGTTATATGGAATATATATGAGGTTATATGTAATAAATATGAGGTTATATGTAGTATATATGGTTGTTATATGTTGTTATATATAATATATATTTGGTAGAGTCTCTGTAATATGGAATATATATGGTTGTTATATGGAATATATATGGTTGTTATATGGAATATATATGGTTGTTATATGGAATATATATGGTTGTTATATGGAATATATATGGTTGTTATATGGAATATATATGGTTGTTATATGGAATATATATGGTTGTTATATGGAATATATATGGTTGGTAGTCTCTGTTGTTATATGGAATATATATGGTTGTTATATGGAATATATATGGTTGGTAGAGTCTCTGTTGTTATATGGAATATATATGGTTGTTATATGAAATATATATGGTTGTTATATGGAATATCTATGGTTGGTAGAGTCTCTGTTGTTATATGGAATATATATGGTTGTTATATGGAATATATATGGTTGTTATATGGAATATATATGGTTGTTATATGGAATATATATGGTTGTTATATGGAATATATATGGTTGTTATATGGAATATATATGGTTGTTATATGGAATATATATGGTTGTTATATGGAATATATATGGTTGTTATATGGAATATATATGGTTGTTATGGAATATCTCTGTTGTTATATGGAATATATATGTCTGTTATATGGAATATATATGGTTGTTAGAGTCTCTGTTGTTATATGGAATATATATGGTTGTTAGAGTCTCTGTTGTTATATGGAATATATATGGTTGTTATATGGAATATATATGGTTGTTAGAGTCTCTGTTGTTATATGGAATATATATGGTTGTTATATGGAATATATATGGTTGGTAGAGTCTCTGTTGTTATATGGAATATATATGGTTGTTATATGGAATATATATGGTTGGTAGAGTCTCTGTTGTTATATGGAATATATATGGTTGTTATATGGAATATATATGGTTGTTAGAGTCTCTGTTGTTATATGGAATATATATGGTTGTTAGAGTCTCTGTTGTTATATGGAATATATATGGTTGGTAGAGTCTCTGTTGTTATATGGAATATATATGGTTGGTAGAGTCTCTGTTGTTATATGTCATATATATGTCTGTAGAGTATGTTGTTATATGTGTGTTTCAGGGGGGTTGGGTACAGCAGAAGACACCGTTTCAATAGGGATTAATAACGTCTCGTTGTTCTTCAGGTGCTGACGACAGGGTCGGTGGATGAGGACTGTGGAGGAGGACAGGGTCAGAGGGATGTAGGGCTCCCCTCCACAGGACCAGCTACCCTACACAACAACATGAGGTAGGACTCTGCTGCTATCGCATGTTATAAAGAGGGAGAAGGTAGAGGAGGCTGAGGACAGGGAGAGGGAGAGGGGGAGGAGGCTGAGGACAGGGAGAGGGAGAGGGGGAGGAGGCTGAGGACAGGGAGAGGGAGAGGGGGAGGAGGCTGAGGACAGGGAGAGGGAGAGTCGGTAGAGGAAGCTGAGGACAGGAAGAGGGAGAGTCGGTAGCGGAGCCTGAGGACAGGGAGAGGGAGAGTAGGTAGAGGAGGCTGAGGACAGGGAGAGGGAGAGTCGGTAGAGGAAGCTGAGGACAGGAAGAGGGAGACTTGGTAGAGGAGGCTGAGGACAGGGAGAGGGAGAGTAGGTAGAGGAGACTGAGGACAGGGAGAGGAAGAGGGGGAGGAAGCTGAGGACAGGGAGAAGGAGATGTAGGTATAGGAGGCTGAGGACAGGGAGAGATAGAGGAGGCTGAGGCCAGGGACAGGGAGAAGAGGATGTAGGTAGAGGAGGCTGAGGACAGGGAGAGGAAGAGGGGGAGGAGGCTGAGGACAGGGAGAGGGAGATGTAGGTATAGGAGGCTGAGGACAGGGAGAGATAGAGGAGGCTGAGGCCAGGGACAGGGAGAGGAGGATGTAGGTAGAGGAGGCTGAGGACAGGGAGAGGAAGAGGGGGAGGAGGCTAAGGACAGGGAGAGGAATATGTAGGTAGAGGAGGCTGAGGACAGGGAGAGATAGAGGAGGCTGAGGCCAGGGACAGGGAGAGGAGGATGTAGGTAGAGGAGGCTGAGGACAGGGAGAGGAAGAGGGGGATGTAGGTAGAGGAGGCTGAGGACAGGGAGAGGAATATGTAGGTAGAGGAGGCTGAGGACAGGGAGAGATAGAGGAGGCTGAGGCCAGGGACAGGGAGAGGAGGATGTAGGTAGAGGAGGCTGAGGACAGGGAGAGGAAGAGCAGGTTGAGAAGGCTAAGGACAGGGAGAGGAAGAGGGGGAGGAGGCTGAGGACAGGGAGAGGAAGAGCAGGTTGAGAAGGCTAAGGACAGGGAGAGGGAGAGGGAGAGGGAGAGGGAGATGTCGGTATCCTCTCCACAGGATCAACTACCCTTCACAACAACATGAGGTGGTTATGTACTGCTGTTTATAAATGTTTAGTTCTATAACTCATTGATTCTCAACTATTTTGCCCCTCAGGGCCACCGTATAGCAATATTTTAACACTTATTTAATCAATGCTGTTATAAAAAATGGTCATTGCAAAAACTTTTCACAAATGCAAATGTTTGGTATGAGCCGTTGCCACACATCATTTCAGGTAGAGAACCGCAAATCTGACATGTTGTTGATGTTATATCTCCTACAGTCCCCAGTTTTATAGAACCATCAGTCTGGACAGAGGAGCTCTGGGTCTAGGCTTCAGTATAGTAGGAGGGTTCAGCAGTCCCCACGGAGACCTGCCCATCTACGTCAAAACTGTCTTCGGAAAGGTAACTGTCTATTTCATTTAGAAAGGTAACACAGGCCTCTATTTCATTTAGAAAGGTAACACAGGCCTCTATTTCATTTAGAAAGGTAACACAGGACTCTATTTCATTTAGAAAGGTAACACAGGCCTCTATTTCATTTAGAAAGGTAACTCTATTTCATTTAGAAAGGTAACTGTCTATTTCATTTAGAAAGGTAACTCTCTATTTCATTTAGAAAGGTAACTCTCTATTTAATTTAGAAAGGGAACACAGGCCTCTATTTCATTTATAAAGGTAACACAGGCCTCTATTTCATTTAGAAAGGTAACACAGGCCTCTATTTCATTTAGAAAGGTAACTCTCTATTTCATTTAGAAAGGTAACTCTCTATTTCATTTAGAAAGGTAACTCTCTATTTCATTTATAAAGGTAACACAGGCCTCTATTTCATTTAGAAAGGGAACTGTCTATTTCATTTAGAAAGGGAACTGTCTATTTCATTTAGAAAGGTAACT